>NW_018164674.1:659538-691848 GCF_001263595.1 Phalaenopsis equestris
GCAATGGCGGCTGCTTTGGCTTCCTCCAGGAGATCCTCCGGCACCTGCGAGTGCTATACTATTATTACATACAAAGGCCTACCAAACATTCAACTTAAAATAATACACTAATTACTATTTATTTTATTTAATCAAGTTTAATTTAAGTATCTAATTATTTGAGATTTTTATGATATTTACATCTCCAATCATGTGCATTACACTTAAAGCTCATGTTATAAGAAGATTGTTATGAATATGCAATAATTGAAGTGTCATTAAATGAGCATTTTATAGAGTTCTTCACCAGCTATTTGTTAAACAGCAAACAAGCTAATAAATTCTTGTTCAAGTTTGCTCAATTATTTAGATAAACAAGCGGCGTTTACAAACACACCACCTAATTTCTATTTATTTACATATCCAACATCTAAACTATATATATTCTACAATTAAACTACCCAAATCTTTCATATGACAACAAAAATACCACTATTTTAACTTTTAAAAAGCAAAATACACCTTTTCCATGCATAGGTAAGGTGGTGTATAGGAAACAATTCAAGTCTGGATGTTTATGTAAATATATAAAAATTGAGTGCAATTTATGTAAATCTTCCATGACTTGAGTAGTAGATGTTTTCTTTCAAACCTGAGAGCATCTGAAAGATCTCACAGAACTTATATATTACCTTTTGGTGCTGCCTGTTTGATTCTTCACAGACCCAGCTCAATTCCAATTCAAAGGCTTTATCCTTGGCCTCATCATGAACACCATAAATTCTGTAAAATTGGAATGGGGGTAAATATGTAACAATAAGTTTAACAAGAGGCTATATTTGAAATGATTCACAAATACTTCATTAATAAAAAATCCTAATCAGGAAATATAAAAAAAGAAAAGAATAAAAATTTCATTCTAGGAAACAAACACAGAAGACACTACAATCTGTGTAGGTCAGCAATTTTCAACTTAAGGGCAATTTTGGCTAAAACATTTATAATTCCCTGTTATGTTACGGTGTTCTCTACCCTAAGTGCAATTTTTTCTTTTGTATGCCTAAGGGCAAGTTAGGCTTTTATTATTAGTAGCAGTAGTAGTATTATTGGGTATAAATAGGCTTATTATATTTAGGGTTAGATTTATGCATGAGATTGGGTTGTGAGTCTTAGGTTTAGAGTTTGGGAAAGATTTCCTACCTCTCAAATTGTAGAAATTGGGAGAGATCGCCTATCTCTCGAATTGTAGGTGCTTCTCTCGAATTGTAGGTGCCTCGAATTGTAGGTGCTTATCTTTTGTATTCTTGTTGAGTTGTTTGA
The DNA here is from genome assembly GCF_001263595.1 of Phalaenopsis equestris. Lineage (NCBI taxonomy): Eukaryota > Viridiplantae > Streptophyta > Magnoliopsida > Asparagales > Orchidaceae > Phalaenopsis > Phalaenopsis equestris. The sequence goes on from NW_018164674.1 coordinate 660,838, forward strand.
ATTACTGAAGAAAATATTATTTTGCAATGATTTTTGTGAAAAAACATGCTGATTTTGACGCCATATCGTAACATTCCCTTCAAACTTCTTCCTTTTTTTGATTCCCTCATTCCATTTCTACTTAGGAGCACATTGCTTGCAGAAACATTTGTGATTTCATAAGACACTCAAATTAACAACTCATGAAAATAATATGAATTGTACGTGAGATTATGTATTGCTGTTCTGATATTATTGATAAGATTGTGGTTGATAAAAGCACGAATTTTCAGGAGATGAAGATTAATTTAGAAAAACTATATTTCATAAAGCAAAATTTGTTCTATGGATGGATTCCATGTGATAAAGAAAATTAATAGAACAAACAATTTCTGCATATTGTCACTCTATTTACATGTTCTATGTAAAGGAAATTTTTTGTTCTATTTCTAAACTGCTGGAGTTCCCAATAATCTTTCTGACTGAGAGGCTCTGTTTTATGAAAGCATCACTGTGAATTATAGTAGGTCATAGATGTTTTAATTAAAAAGATAAAAATAATATGAAAATTTTCTATAGAAAAAATGTACAGACAATAGTAGCATTAAGGACGTGGATACATAAAGAGATCACATTATGAAGATAGAAGTAAATAAATAAATGTGCAATGATGTATTCTCCACTTCTTGTCTAGCTTCATAACTTTAACATTGATGAATTAATATAAGAAAAGAGAGAAGTGTCAAAAAATAGCCTCCTAATTCTTTGTAGAGGGCCATTTTAATTCGAGACTCCATAAAAACTTAAATTTAATGTCCAGACTATTTTCATCTAGTAGAAGTATGCATCTAGTAAATAGCCAGCCGGTATTTCTGCACTAATTGCTTTCGAAAGAATTTTGATATCAGGTCTGATAGGCAAAAGGGGCATTTACAAACAGGCCACACAATTCTTATGTATTTACATATATAACATCCAAAATTTCAGATTTACAGGCATGACACTCAAATCTTTAATATCGCATAAAGAATACCACTATTACCTACTTTTTAAAAGTGAAATACACCGTTTTCATGCATAGTTTTATCAGACCAAAGTGGTATGCATGTAAATATGAAAGTTGAGGTGTTAGATATGTAAATACATAAGAATTGCGTGGTATGTATGTAAATTTCTCTAAGCAGAGGCATTCACATACATGCCAACCAATTCCTATGTATTTACAAATCTAAAACAAAGATTTTATTTTTTTTACATTTATACAAGACAAATATTTCATATCACATCAAAAATAACTTTAAGAAGTGAAATACACCTTTCATGCATAGGTAAGATGGTATGTATGTAGAAATTGAAGTTTAACTGTTAGATATGTAAATACATGGGAATTGAGTGGTATGTGAAACTTATAATACACTTTTATCCAGAAGTACCTAAATCACTTACATCTTGGCAACTTCAACGACGCCTTGCCTGCATGTTAGTTCAGAAAGCTTCAACTTTTCAATTTCCCTGTCAAAAATCAAATAGATGAGATGAGCAGAAACATCAAGATAAAACTTTCTTTCTTTTAAATGCTGGTCTGAACCCCAAACAAGTAGTCAAATATACATTGAAAAACCGACAAATGGCATAAATTGGAAACAAAGGGATTGTTTTGGACAGCTTTTCATTTTTTTTATTTTATTTTGTTTATATTTTTACATGAAATTAATATGTTTGTTGTGTTTTAACAAATTTTCTTGATTTTAAAACCACTCAAAATAATTTATAGATGTTTTAAGTGATTTTTAAAAACAAGCTAATTTGTTTTTTAATACAAAAAATAAATAAATGCTAAAAAAGTACAAAATAAATATGTTTTTTTTTTAAATAAAAACAAAAAGCAAGAAAACAAAAGTGATCCCAAACAAATCCTGTGAATATGAAACATCATGTCCGAAATTCCAAATGAATACAGAGTAATACAAGAGTTTTTCAGACAAATATTTGGTCGATAAATCTATTTAATATGCATGAATTAGCCTGCGAGTTTAAACCTTGCAATGGATTCCTGAAATCGAATTTCATAATTATCAAATTTGCATTCATTCTCTGAACTAAAGTCCAGATGCTGGTAATTTCTGGCACTGGTCATTAGCGTCAAATACAACAACATTTTTACTTATTTTTAATAAAAAGTTCCAAATGATTTAAATTAATTTTTAAAATATATTGACATTAAATATTATAAATAAAGCCAGATAATTATGATATCTTCAAAACATTAAATATGTCCCTTGCTGCAAAGACTTTGTAATTATTTCTAATGATAAATAGTTTGTCAAGTTTTATTTACTTTTGGTTAAGAATATGCTTAAAATTGAATACTTACTAGATTGGTTAGGATTTATTTACTTTTGGTTAAGAATATACTTAAAATTGAATACTTCCTAGATTGGATAGGATTAGTTCTAATTCAAATGCTTGACCTTTTTCTTGTAACCTTATTTCTATAGATAGGGAACCATGACGTGCATTACTACCAAATGATTTAATAAATGCAAATTATTTATGAGCGATTAAGTGCCCTCTAGATCCATCTTGTATATGCACAATTATATCTCCAAAATGAAGTTGTCAAAATAAATTAAATGAAAATAGAATATCCTTATTCAAGATAAAGACTTGTCGAGAGCTACCCCTTCGCTAAAATAAAAATAATTTTTTAGGCAAAACTATTGTTCGCTCTATAGGAGGCTTGCCAAGTCCTTTTCAATTGTAGTTGAGGTTCTCAATCAATTATTGTTTAGCATAATCAATTCGAAAAGCTAGTATTGAAGTGAGAGCTTTTCTAGGATAATTCAAAATTGAAATGACATTCTCCTCGTATAAAGTTAGAATAACTTTTATATAATCCCAATAATATTGAGGGTGCCTAGCACAAGGCTTTGAGTTCAGGAAACAATATAGGCTTTCATAACACATTTTTCATCAAAAATTAATTCTGATAAGATATTAACCACTTCCACTTTAGTTGGAAACTCTGTATTTCAGCCTAGGCCATACACAATAGTTTTTTATTCCAAATTTAAGTCTCACAACAACGAGAGAATATGCTAGATAAATCAATTGTTAATTTGGCAAGCACTTATTCCAACGCCCTCATATTAGTTTTTTAATGGATCAAAAAAGCTCAAATTCTAGTTGAGGATATGATCAAATGATAAGCCTTTTAAAGATGAGGGTGCTAATGTTTTTTATGATAGTTCAGCACATTTTCATGTTGTGGGAATTATTTTCACATCCTCAACCACTTCTGAGTATTGGAAATGCACTAGTATCTTACTAATGTATGCAAATTATTATCATAAAATATGTAAATTAGTTATTAATAAAAGGATTTCCGTTAATGTTCTCTAAGAAACAACTTAGCTTAAAAGCTATTTGGACAAAAGAGTCACATCCTACGCCTTTCCATGAGCTTGGGAGAACCAAAGAACCTCATATATTATAAAAAGTCGTCTAGTTATTATCTAGAAGGATTGTTATGAGGACAAATCTAATGTGATATCTTCCCCATGGATGTCAATCATATCCTCCAAATCATTTTTGGCTTTAGAGCATGAACATATAAATCTATTCAGCGGTTAAGTTTAATCTACCACCAACATATGATGTAATCCTGAATTCAATGACACCGTTTGAAAAACTTCTTTAAGAGATTACCCTCAAGTAAAATTTTCTATCTTTATATTTTATCCTAAAGGAAGATTTATATGCATATCATTCAATTCTTATGCCTTTACATATCTAACACCTAAACTTCAACTTTTACATACTTACCACCTAACCTATATATGAAATGGTGTATTTCACTTTTAAAAGTTAAAATGGTACTATTTTTTATTTGACATGAAATATTTGAGTGTTTTAAATGTAAAAAACAAAGTTTAGGTGTTAGGTATGTAAATACATAAGAATTGGGTAGTATGTGTGTAAATGCCCCCATCCTTTGTTAGATATGTAAGATATTTATTTCTTCTCTTGCTTCAAAAATCATAGAAATGTTATGGCTATAAACTTTACACCAAAATCAGCTAGAGTGCCAATTGTTCAATCTGAGTTAACGACTAGTAATTCCACCAAACTATTTGAAGTTTTGGCAAAAACTTAGACAAATCTGACCATTTCATATTTCTTTTCGGGGTTATTATCTTATGGTCAAAAGACCTTCTAGTGGGCTATCATTGATTCCCCTATACAATTTGTGTTGGTCACAAATCAGATATCTTTTTCTATTTCTAAAAATTATAAATATGCTATGGTTATAAACTTTCATCTAGAATTTTGGGCCGCTGCTCCTAATTAGCTACTCAAAGAGCTTCCTCCCACAATGAATGTTTAGTATATCATTGAATTTTTATCTCGAGCTCACAGTTATAAATTTTATCATGCTATAAGATTCAATGAATGCCATAATATGCTAAACAAAAACATTCAAGTAAATAAACTATTTCCTTAAAAATACATACACAAAAAAAAAGTTATGTTCGCGTTTGTTCCAACATTATTGACACCAAAGAATGATGTTTGTTGACATATGCGATCATAGTTAAACAATAAATACAATCACCTTAAAGTAAAGATTCTTTATACCAACATTGGATGACATTCTTGGCATAGTACCATATGATTCAATTTTTTCCTAAAGATGAATGAAAAGTAACATTTAAGACACTCGTCAGGTTGTACAGTGATATGTTATGTCTTATGAATTATCTTCTGTCTAATATACCATTATGAGATTGGTGATTCAGTTTTAATTTGATCACATTTATTTATAGATAATTTGCATCAAGTATCATCAAGTTGTAAGGGACAATAAGTTGAATATTACTCTTTCTAATTGCACATTTAAATATGTCTTGGATTTGTGTTATCTATCAAGGGAATTTAACATGATCCCTAAAAAATCAAAGCAATCCTTGATCGACCAACCCCTACTTCTGCATTCGATGTTTGGTGTTTTCTCAAGTTAGCTACATTATAGAGACATATCATTACAAAGTTGAATTTTATTACCACCCCTTTGATAGATCTTAAAAGGCGAGCTTAATTAGACACATATCGTAGCAAAGCCTTTAAACAAATATAGGTATTAATGATTGCATCGCCTTTTAAACCTTTCCAATTTTGGAGAAGTATTTTAAGATATCATATGATGCCTTTGTCATTAGTATAAACATGCTCTTAGCCAAAATCGTACAAGTTCCTACTTAAATTAAAAGTTGAATGAGGCTAAACAAAATTATTCTACTTGTGATAGAAAACGTTATGCTCCCATTAAAGCATTACGTACTAACAAAATTATTTGCTATCAAATGCCATCATATCTATTTATAATCATCATGCTTAGAAATACATAAATACTCAAAAGAATTTTCATAATAATATGTTAAGTGAAATAGATACCTTCAAGATTACAACTATATCCTGGAACGTATATCAAGCATTCAAAATAAACCAACGTATGCACCATCCAAAATTTCCTTAGTCTCAACCTCTATGCAAAATAATGCATCTCGTTTGATAGAATAGAAAACAAGTGACTGACATTTCTAGACTTTTACTTGACTTATCACAACCACAGAAATGTCATTTGTACAAGGCAATTTTTATGATTCAAGTTGGATATATGTATAATTTGTTAAATGCTAGTAGGCTTTAGATTCCCACGAGCTCTTCTTTAGGAAATGCATGTTTGTCACATAGGCAAGATAATATAATACATTTATTTGACAGTAGATTTTATTGGCCTTCATAGCAAAAGAATGCTACACGGATCGTCAATGGCAATCATGCATGCCAAATGAAAAAAATAATCACACAATGCATCTGCATGTGTACTTCTCTTCCTATTCCTTTAACTCCTCAGGCAAACATTTTTATGAATTTTACATTGGGATTACCAAAAACTGTTTAGAGCCATGATGGTAATAATGGTGGCTGATAGATTGTTAAAATTACTAGTTTTATTACATGCCCCAAAATTCTGGATGAATCTTATGTAGCAGTGTCTTTATCTACAGAAATATATAGGTTAGATGGGTCATACAAAAGTATTTAATAAAAATGTCAGAATTTATTCCTATCTCATGAAAATTTCATGAGAATTATTATGTAACAAGCGTTAATTTTCATCATCCTTTCACCTCCAATTTGATAGTCAAACTAAGGTTTAAAAAAAGGTGGAGGTTATTGAGATACACATCTACCTATCACTAAATTTGCATTGCATATATAAACATGACACCGTCTAAAAGTGCTCAAACTCTGAATCATAGAAAGTCTATGAATCTGATTTCTTTACCACTACCTGCATATTTCAGTTTTGATAGATCATCTGCACAACATATACATTATTTACATTATAAGGTTAGAAAAAATTTAATGCATAATAAGAAAAATTTTGATGTTTAACAAGAGAGGTGCTTAAGAGTACAAAGAAGGCAGTGTCAAGATTAGTACAAAACCTTAACATTTCAAAAACCAAATATAAGGAAATTGCATACAAGGACAACCTATAGTCTTTTCAACATTAGTAGAAAAATCAATTCTAATGCTTATGTTTATATTCATGTGTATACACAAATACGGATTTATGAAAATTTTCGCTAAAAATTTCCTGGCTGAAATCGGGCCCACATGGCGAAGTGGCTGAATTGGGCCTACCAGCAGAAGTGGTTGAATCGAGAGCACCTGCCAAAGTGGCTGAAATCGAGATCACCTGCCGTAGTGGCCGAAATCGAGAACAATATCCGAAGTGGCCGAAATCGAGACCAATATCCGAAGTGGCCAAAATTGAGCCCACCTGCCAAAATAGTTGATCTGATCACTCTCATCTTCCTCGAAAGAATCACCTAGCTCGCCTATGTAAAGGGGGCAGTTCCAGGTCCGTCCCCTCTCAAGATGGCAGGTACTACTCCAGCAACGTGAACTAATCTTGCCTAGCATGCTCATTTAGGGGTGTAAACGTTTACATTTCGAGCTCAAAAAATGTGTTCGAGTTCGGCTCCGATGTTCTGTTCGTTAAAAAATATCATTGTTTGTGTTTGAGTCATTTATATATCAAGCTCAAAAAATTTGTTCGTATTTGGTCGTTTGCTTATTGAGCCAAACACGAGTTGTTCACGAGCAACAAAGCATTTTGACAAACAATGTTTTCACAACCCTAATCAAGTAGCCATAAGATGTTAAGGGTTGGGGCAAGATTTAAAAATTATTGTTTATATTAAAACGTCATTTGAATCTAATTTAATAATTTTTATTCTATTGTCTTAATTATTATTTTTAATTGATTATAAATCTTTGTAGCCATGTAGTCAATTAAATTATTTAAAAATAACACGCATTATATATATGTTGAGCGCAAAACGAGCGAAACACGAACGAATAAATTTTTATTTGTGTTCTTGTTTATATATCGAGCGCAAAATTGTTTGAGTCCGGCTCGTTTACTTGGCGAACAAATAGAACACAAGTTGTTCGCGAAAAACAAGTCGCTTTGATAGCCTTAGTTAAACCATATTTCTGTTCCACAACCATAATTATAACCAAATATGAGATTAAGTATTGATGAGCTAAAGGGCGGGACGAACTCCAGCTGAATCAGATGAAAGTGACCAACGGAATGAAGCCGAAGGAAGCAACACATGAAGTCAAACAAAAAGAAGCAAAACATTCGAACAAAACAGCTACTGTAGTCGACCTAAGCAGATGAAGCTGATGAGTGATGTTGCAGCCGAAGAAGAAGCTAACGCAATCTTAAAAGAAGATGAGCGATAGTGTTATGAAAAACAAAGCCACCGACAAAGAAAGACAAAGCTAAAGGCAAAGTCGATGCAGATGAAGTCGAATGACACTGACAAAGAATGCGAAGCGGATGATGTCAACTTTGGATGATGCACTCGGGAAGCAGACAAAGTCGTTCGTGACCTTGCGGACAATGTCGTTCAAAGAAGATGAAAAGTATAAACTAAAGTAGATCCAAAATAAAATAGCTAATATAATTATATTTTCCTTCATACAACACTAATAGCCGAAAACTCCATTATTTTTTAACCAAGCGCATCCCAAAAATATAAGAACCCTTAAAGTATGGTGTAAGGCAACCGCTACAGAAAAGCTCACAGCCAAAAAGTCTTGCTTATGTAGATAGTGATTGCAAATATTCACAAAATAAGGTGTAGCTAAGTTTCACTAAGACTAGAAATCGCCCGGAGAATCGATGATGGTAGTCTTGTGAAAAAGATCACATAAGCAATGAAGGAACGTTATACAAACAGGAGTCATGCAGTAGCCACAACCTTCATTAAGCATAATTTTTAATAAGCAAATGATACAAGTACATGAAAAAAATTATTAAGAATTTCTAGAGAAACAAATTACATAAGGTAAACTAAGAAATCATGGAATACAAGCTCATGAGCCCACGTAATTTAATGCTTGGTTAGAAATGGAGAGTACAAATGAATTCTCCTTCTGATTATAGCCCCATCTACTGAATAGGTTATGAAACTTCCTTCCCACCAGCACATTATCACTCAAAATGCGCCAATTAAAATCAAAAGAAAGCAATGGATTATGACCTTGTGCTTATTCTCTAGTAAGAGGCAAGAGGATCAATGTACATAACAATTTTAAGAGATGTAAACATTCAAGCCAAAGAGATGGTAGAGGCAACACTACAAATAAAGCTTCCAAATAATCAATTCGTCTCTACTAATGAAGAAGCAACAATCATTGAAGGAGAATACGGGGTATGACCATTTAAGTGAACTTCAAGATTCTAAACCTATAATATTCTTATATTTGAAAAGGCCTTGGAAGCATTCAAAGTGAATGTGGCCAAAGGCCTTACAAAAATAGTAAAATTGAGGGATGCTTTCAAATTTAACTTTCTGCCAATGACCGGTCATAAGATGATGTCATGTTACAGAGCCTAGCTATTACAGAGCCTAGCTATCATCATTCTATCAGACGCCTAGCTATTAACGTAAACCACAGGAGCCGTGATTGTTATCAAATATTTTAGCTCATTGTTATTGTCGTCGACAGACACCTTACCCTGTTGTTTATGAGTATGAGTCCCTGGGGCTACGACCTTCTCCAACTTTCCTACCTTGATTAGTTCTTCGATCGAGTTGCGAATATGATGACATTCTTCAATGTCGTGATTATGATCTCGATGATGGCACAATATCGGTTAGGATCACGGGCGTGTGTTTTTGCTTTCAAGAGAAAGGGCTCTTTGAAATTATCTTTATTATGAATGAATTCCACAACTTCGGTCATTGAAACTTTCAGTGGAGTAATTTCTGCCAAAGGAAGGATGAGGCGGAGCAGTTTCCGAGTCATATCGGGTCTTCTTTTAGCTAATCTCCTTGTATTTCTTTAATTTTGAAGAGTGCAATTGTCACGAGTATTATGGGTTTTCCTCTTCCTAAAATGATTCTTCAGATTTTGTCGATTTTCATAAGGTTGGGTCTGGGATCTTTCTCTGGACTCTGGTGGTCGAGAGGATCCAGGACTAGAATTATATTCTTCTCTAAAGATAAGGCTAATTTCAAGCTCCAGAAGCTCTCCCAATGTCTTCAGCTTCCACAAAGGCAAGAGTGTATTGAAATGACCATTCGCGTAGGCCTTGAACTAAGGCCATGTCAGTGACGCCGACTCTAGGTCTTGGACGTCCAGCATTTCCCGCTGAAAATGAGTGATAAAACCACTCAAGGTTTTGGTGGGCTCCTGATGTATCTTCAGGAGTACTTGCAAGCTTTTTGTGGCTTCTGTGCACTAGTAAACTGAACCGCATGTAATAACTCTTATTGGTAGGTGGTTGAACCGGTGTAGAGTTGATTATTTCAACATCATGAAGAATAAACAATATTTTGATGCGATGTTTATCCTGAGCAGATTGACAGCCGACTCAAAGGACGATAAGTGGTCGTTGGGGTTAGATTTTCCTTTGTAAGATTCCAAAGATGGAATCTTGAAATTCCTTGGCGCTCAACTTCCAAAATTTCTCTTGAGAAGGGGATGTCTACCGGTCTTTGTTTTCTTCCTCTCCTTAATTCTTCCTCGTGATAGCCAGGAGAAAACATTCAACTTTTCTTCCCATAACGAGTTTGTAACAGTACTTCTTCCAAACAAATCAAGTCGTCTATGCGTAATCTTTCTCGCTCAAAGATTGGCTCGAGAGCTCTTCTTATTCTAGTTCCTGGCAAGTCTCGGGCATTTCTCTGGCATATAAGAGAAAGGGGTAGATCACGAATGTTGAGTGGCGTCTTTAATGAATGACCTACGAGCATCCTAATTAATCATGATGGTTTCCTCAAATTGTCCCCTTCACATAGGTGAACTAGGCGGTTCTTTCGAGGAAGATGAGAGTGATCGAATCAGCTACTTCAGCAGGTGGACTCGATTCAACAACTTTGACAGATGGGCTCGATTTTATTGATTTCAACCACTTCAGCAGGTGGGCTCAAATTTATTGATTTCAATTACTTCAACAGGTGAGCTCTATTTAGCCACTTTCCACTTCGACAGGTGGGTCCGATATCAATCAAAGATTTTTTAGAGAGAATTCTCATATAACAATATTTTTGTACACGTCATGATATGTTTACTTCTAATAATTGCAATGTTTTGTGCCTTAGAAAAAAATGCAATTTATTTTTTGAGTCATAATTTAATTTCGTGCTTTACTTTTGCATTAGGAAATCCTACCCTTGATATGTTATGATCAATTAAATGCAAGACTCTGGGAAAATCTCCACCAACAGCTAAAAAGTACGGCTATGATATTTAAGCCCTCATTCATATTCATATAAAAAAGATGGACGTTATCAAGAAAAAAAAAAGTAAACATACTCACAGATTATAAATTGCTTAAAACAATCAAATACTATTCTTTGACAAAAATTGCAGTTATCAAACCTTAGCAAAATCACTACTTACGTCTTAGCAGCTTGCCTGCCCTTCCCAATTGCAGCACCAAAATATCTCTGCAAAATATAAAGGTATAACAGTTACAATCTAGTTCGAAATAAAATAATTACATACGGCAATATATGCCTATGCAAGAAAAATTAAACAAATTTGATCAATGATGTGATAAACTAACATAGGAAACTCCTGAAGGTTCAACAATATACAGCTGAGGTCCATCTCTATCATAACCTCCAAGGATAACACCACAGCCAAATGGTCTGAAAAAGCAAAATATGACTTTTTTTATTTTAGTTATTCATATAAATATAAATTAAACTCATCATCGGAGAAAGCATATCAAACAGATTGTCAAAATAAAGATACTTAAATGAATTTAGGGGCATTTAAACACCTACCACCCAATTCCTATGCATTTACATATTTAACGTCTAAACTTTCCTTTTTGCACTTGCACCACTCAAATTTTTCATATCACATCAAAAATACAACCATTCTAACATTTAAAAAGTGAAGTACACATTTTTATGCATAGGTAAGGTGGCATGAATGCAAAAATTATAGTTTAGGTGTTAGATATGTATATAGATAGGAATTGAGTGGCATGTATCTAAATCTTCCATGAATTTAGTACCTCAGCCACCAATAAAGCGTACAAAGATGAACATAGCTGGCAACTCGATCTGCGAGTTCCCTCACAGGGATAGGCTCGCCATATGTTCTGTTCAAGAAGTATCTTATATAGCAAAGAGAACAATCTATACAAAAGAATTAACATAGAAAAGGATTCAGTAAAATAGAATTTAATAAATGAAGAAAGGAACCTTTCATAGTTTGTTGCTTCAGACTTAGCCCTTGCAACAATTTGTCTACCATCTGCTGCTAATCCAGACACAGCCTGTATTTGAAAGCATGTCACCAAAATAACTATGGTCATTTTTTGGATCTTTATTCATTTTATTTTAATTTTATAAGTAGTTGAAAAGATAGTAAATTATTTTTGTTTACTTCTATTAAGTTCGTTTTAAAAATAAATTAAATTGTTTTAAAAAGACATAAAATATGTCTAAGATGTTTTTAAAATTTTAAGAATTCCTCAAACTCAACCCAATTGGGTATGGCTCCCATCATCCTGACACAAAAGTGTGAGCAACATATTTTTTGTTTTTAGAAAATGAATGCTCAAGAATATCATACATACTTTAATTTCATGTTTGAATATAAATAAAATTAAAACATAACAAACTAAAAATAGTAAATGAATAGCCACTAACAATATATCTAAATTTATGTGAAAAGATTAAAAAAAAACATGCAAGGGGAAGTTATCAAAGCTAAAAATTCAAATTAGTAACTATTTTTTTCATATAAATTTTTATTTGCACTTAATTTATCAAAAAAAAACTAGTAAAAAAAGCGAAATATTCAAGAGCGTAATAAACATTTTATATAAAGTTATTAGCAAATAATTTTATAAATTTAAATAATTAAAAAATTGAATAAATTTCAAATTAATGTATAATTATTTTATACCAAGTAAATAAATAATATCTAAATTAATATGTTTTCTTGCAATCAAATAACATAAAGTAGTACTAAAAAATAAGTTCATTGAAATGAAAAAATAAGAAGAAATTGTATTAAATTTATATCATATTAAATTATAATATGTTACCATTAAGGATATAATTAAATAAGTTCTAGTTAATCTAATTTTATTTAAATAATATATCATATAAATATAAAGCATTTAACAAATTATTTGTTAAACAATAAAGGAGTTTGTTCGTGAAAATTAATAAACGAGTTAGATTATGTTCAAATTTGATTCATTTAACTTTCAGGTTCTAAAAAAATTTTCCAACGTATTTATTTACTAATTTGTACAAACATGATCGAATATTAATCGAGCCGAGTTTGAGTTGTTCATCAAGTGCATTAGTTCATTTATAGCTTTGACAACACTAAATCAAACTAATTCATAGAACTAAAAGATATTGTTCTTCTGTATATTTCAAAAAGTAAAAAGAAATATATCTTACAATTAATGATGGAAAAAATATGGTAAGAAGTTAATAAGAAGATGGATGCCGGCTGGCTAAACAAATAACAAGTGCTATAGCACCACAAAGTATGCTAAAGAAAACAGAGCAAGGCCCATAGGCTTTGCTTTGGGGAAAAGCTACAAAATTATGCTACTGATTTCTTAAGAAAAATCTGTTTAAGATATTGCAAAGCAGACAACTATGAAACTTTATAATCAACAAACTTGGATTTTTCATTTAAAGTTAGGGGGATTTACAAACATACCACATAATTCATATGTATGTACGTATTTAACACCTAACTTTTAATAGGTACTTATATAAGAAAACATTTAAAAGTTAATGGCTATAAATAAGTATTCTCAAGAATAAGAATTGATAAGGCCTTTTCTTTAATGTAATAAAAAATTTAATTTCTCCATGAGTGTGTGGCTATCACTTAATTGTATGTTCTTTGTTCTATTTTATTGCTAGTAGTTGCAACTAGTAAAAACTATTTAATTATCAACTTCATTAAGAATCTCGGGATTTCCAACTTTAATTCAAGGAAATGAAATTTTGTCAAAATAAAGAGTTTATCCTACAAAGTTTTGAGTGCATTTGCATTATTTCATGCTCATCATAATAGCTATACATTAGTAAATGCTAGAACCTAAAATGTCCAATATAACATTAAAAAATAAATAAATAACAAAAGAATTTATAATCATAGCATATCAATTTTCAGAATATGAGGATGCTTGGTTACTCATCTCGAAGAGATAAGTTATTTAGGGATGAATATAAATAAATTATAAAATGATAGTTGAGAATATCAAAAATAGTGAAAATAAATGCAAGGCAAGCTAGAAGTGATGGTGAGTGGGGAGTGGATAAACTATTTTAAAGCGGTGTTTGCTTTACAAATAGTGTGCAATTCACATCAGACATTATCATCACATCATCAAGTATAACTCCAATAACAATGGGATATATACTGAGTGCAAGATGCCCTTAATAAAGGAGACAAAACTCGTAAAAAATGTGACGTTAGAACTACAAGGAAAACTTTAGATGTTAATGTTTATAAATTAGTACATTCAAGAATGTGAATTGATCTGCAATTTTCTTGAATTTAATACATGAATGACTTATGCAGAATTATGGATAATTACACCGTCATAAGGTGTGGCATGCACAAACATCTTGGATCGATTATAAATAATAAAAATCCAAAATAGAGAATTTGATGAGATATTGAGAGGAAAACTCCATTATACTACAATAAGATTGATGATGTTATATAGATTTCAGCATTGATTAACACATAAATTAAATCAAGCCAAAAAGCGCTAATATGAATGGGATGAAATGAGAAAAGATATATTTTGGAATGACTAGTTTAGAGCGTGGTAATAGTCCCAATCGAACATAAGCTCGTAGGAAAACATTTGGCGGTTCATGTATGTAGAAAAGTGAGCACTTTCAAAGTGGGAATTGTAATGGGAAAGAAATTATCATGTGTCATAAAAGGGAAGGAAAGGGTTAGGCCATAAACTAGAGCTCATAAATGATGTTTTTTGAGATAGAGCTAACATCAATAAAGAATAACAAAAAACAAATTTTTAACTTTTAAAAGTGAAATACACTTTTTCATGCATAGATAAGGTGGTATGAATCAAAAAATTGAACTTTAGGTGTTAGATATGTAAATACATAGGAATTGAGTGGTATGCATGTAAATTTTCCAAAATACAGAGTATCTGGATTCTAGATAAGCTACCATTCCAGAATGCCGGTGAACGGAGTGGATTCTCCGATTTGATCCCGCCAGCATCATCTTCGAAGAAATCAGCTTCTCCACACCCTAACACCAAATCAAAGTCCACCATCACCAAAATAAACATCGTAAAACACACAAGTGAAAAAAAAAAGAACAAAGAAACCAAGATGACACAGTCCTCACCAAAACAATACCATCCTTGCACCTGATACCAACAACAGTCCTGGTAAAACAAAAGACCAGTAAGCAACGTCACAGAAAAATCAAGAGAAAAAAAAAACAATAACGAGAACAGAATTGAAGAGCAGCCGCCGAGGTCAAATGGATCAAAGATGTTAGGTCTCACCCACTGTTGTCGACTGCTTTGGCCGCGTACTCGATCTGAAAAACCCTACCGTCGGGGGAGAAGGTGGTGACGGATAGATCGTAACCCGTGCCTATGCTGCTCATCGCAGTCAGCTAATTCGAATCTTTTCTGGGTTTCTTGGAGCTCAATCCAGTGAGAGAAGAGGAAGAAGAAAGCAATCTAATGCGAGGGATTTGGGAAGAGGTTGGTAGGCCGCTCGAGCTCAAGTCTAACATATGCTAGTAAAACCGTAAAATTATACTCGTCCCTAATGGCCTAGGGTTATAAATTAGTCCTTAAAAAAAAAATGATATTCGTGTTGGTGTTCGTGTTCGGCTCGTTAAAAAATATTATTGTTTATGTTCGGCTAGTTTATATATCAAAACTAAAAAAATATATTCGTATTTGACTTTTTTACTCGATGAGTCGAACACGACTTGTTCGTCAACAACAAACCCTTTTGACATTCATAGTCATGCAATTGTCAGATGTTAACTTATTAAGGATAGGCAAGATTTAAACTTATTACTTATATTAAAATATTCATCTAAATAGAATTTAATATATTTTTATTCTATTTTAATTAATAATTTTAATTGATTATAAATTTGTGTAGCCTTATAGTCAATTTAATTATTTCAAAACAAAATGAGTGAAACAAGAATTAACAAATCTTTATTTGTGTTAGGCCCACTTAAATATGGAGCGAAATAAGAAAAAAAATTTGTGTTCTACTCATTCGCTTAGCAAACGAATCGAAAACGTGCTACTTAATCAGCCGAACGCGAGTTGTTCGCGAACAACAAATCAATTTGAGAGTCTTGCTTGTCCCGTAAATGCCATAAAATAACACATCGATTTAATAATGATGCATTAAAGGGCCGCAGTGATAAAGTGATAAATAAAGGATTAAATAATTTTCATAATTTAAAATATGAACAAGCCGAACACAAAATAACACTTCCTTTGATGGTATTTGACTCGTCTTAGGTTTAAATAAGTAAATTATATATATCATTTATACAATAATATATTATATATATTTATATATAACTTTAAATCACAAGAGTTTGTGTGATCACATGGTTTTGCATTTTTTTTACTGCATAGATATGGTAAAGAAATGTTATTCTAATTAATTTAAACTATTTAATTTCGAACTAAACACAAACAAAAGCATATAAATCGAGTCAAACATGAATACACCGTTCAAGGGCAATTTCAAATGAGAACCAATTCAAACAAAATTAATTTCGAGCCAGCTAAACACGAGGGTCAACCTCTGATTTTCTATAGCTCTATTCAATGGGTAAGACTGATCAGACCTGAAGGTGTATTTGATCAATAGCTCATAGCTCTTATATTCTACTTCTAATTTTCATCTCGAAGGTTATGCACTTATCAGCAACCTAGCATCAGCTAATCATTCTCTCGTTGTCGTCTCTTTAAACACAAAAGAGTGAAATATTAGTCATAAACTATTAGACGCGTGTCGCGACTCTTTCGTTGGCAGCTTAATTGTCAATCATCAGGCCCCTGAGGGTCACGAGTTTGAGTCTGCCTGAGTGCATCCGTCTTGCATTGTGGGATCGAGTGCCATCATGTTAGCGCGCATCGTGACTCTTCGTTGGCAACTTAATTGTTAGTCATCAATCCCCTGGGGGTCACGAGTTCGAGTCTGTCTGAGTGCACCCGTCTTGCATTGTGGGATCGAGTGCCATCATGTTAGGAGCATCTTTATACTTTTCAAGGAAATCAACACAAACTCCAATATTGATAAATCATCTCATGGTAGCATTAGTGCCATCATGGTAATATGTTACTCATCTTGTTTTTTTTTTAAATAAATAATTATTATTTTGTAAATACCATCCTCTATGCCTATTAATCCAGTTCAACCATAATAAACTTTTTCACAAATTTGTTTTACATGGGCATTTACATTCATACCATCCAAAAAATTTATATTCTAGAAGTTTTGATTTCAGATATGTTATCACACAAGAATTGTACGGGAAGAATGTAAATGCCCCCTTTTTGAATTACAGTCTGTATAAATTTTCCATCAAAACACGAATTGTTTTTAAGAAAATTTACATGCATGAGAGCGTGTTTGGGGCATCTTGTGCATTTCATGATAAAGATAAACAACTTATCCTGAAAGGCGATCTGCAGGTCGACCCGCGCCTGCGTTTAATGTAAAAATGAAACCGCATTTTCGGATAAGCGGACAAAACACGCAATCCAAACAGTACTGCGACGTTTTCAAAAACACCCCCGCTCTTATGTATTTAGCCAACACCTAAATTCAATTTTTACACATGCCACCTTACGCGTAAAAGGGTACATTTAACTTAGTTTAAATAGTGATATTATTTATGTAAAATAAAGAATTTGCAACGCAAAAATATGAAAATCAAAGTTTGTGTAGATGAGGAAATAAATAAGAATTGGGTGGCGTGTATGTAAATGCCCCTTATTTTGAACTGAACACTCTATTCCATCAAGAGAGAAAAAATATAAAATAATCTCAAACAAAGCCTTAATTATGACAAAACAACTTACATTAATGGGAGAATCAGAATCATAATGAAATGTCAATTGTTCATTCAAATGAATTTGCCCTTCTTCTTGCAACCAATTCATAATATAATGCTGATTCGTTCAAGACAAGCTGCTGCATCACTTCAGCACCAAAATAACATATTACAGAGGTGCCATTACAGAGGTGGAGAACACAGTGAGAATCTTCTTCTTTTCCTTGTAGATACTGAAATGGACCGGAAAATGGAAGAGGATGAATAAAAATTAGCACCCCAAAATTTGCTATTTACAAATCTAGCACCCTCTTTCATGCATTTTTCAAATTCTCACTCAAATATCAAAATTCATGATAAAAACCAAGCACATATTTTTCATTTTACAAAAATATAGTCTGGTGCTAGATTTTGTAAATAGCAATATTTTGGATGCTATGTATGTAATTATCCCTCAAAATTATCAGACAATTTAAGAAGTAAAACTTGCCTTGAACGTACATTTGCAGCAGCCCGACCATTACTCAGAAGCCTGTTCACGTAAAACATATTTTAGCATTTTGTCCATATTGTAAGACTAAAAGTTAGAAGAGAAATGATAATCAGAGAAACAACAGCAGAATAAATAAATATATATATATAGATCAATAATTAGCTGGATTTTGACAAATTTATGTAAGCTCGTGTATTTAATGAGCCACATAAGAAAGAAGCCTTATTGGATCATGTTCAACATGATAATAGCCTGATTTTGTTTACATATTTATGAATTGCATACATATGTGTGTGTGCACGCGCATGCGCGTGTCTGATATGTATATTCTTCATCACAAGGAAATTTAGTGGGAAATAACCGATGTAAATTTTAATAGCTTTGCTATTTCTTCTTTTCAAAATCATCTATAGCACATCCATGAGCAAGCATATAAAAAATTTGTCATAGATTAAAGATGCATCACATCATGAAAATTTGACACTCAATAGGACGTAGTGGAGAAAAAGGATTCAGGTAGCTGACCCCATTTAGTGGGATAAAAGCTTGTTGTTGTCATTGTGGTTGTTGCCGTTGTTGTTGTTTGATGATAACCATAACAACTAATATCAATTCAAAGAAGCCAATAATACTACATAGAGATGTTTTCTTCGAGCTGTTTGGCTCAAGCCAAAATCTAGCATCACTAAATGAAAATGGAAAAGAATACTTTAGTCATTTGACCGCAACAATGAACCTAACGACTCAATCAATTGATATTTCTAAAATATCTCTATTCCGAAGAGGACCGATTTCCTCTTTGGCAGACTGTATGCTCAGAAAAATTGATATAAACAATGCTTGATTTGGAACAGAGCAATAAAATTTTATTGATAGAAGAAGGGATATTTAAACACAATTACAATAGGCACAATAAAGAAAAGAACTAAAACAAAAAAAAATAAATAGGAAAGGAATAATACGTAATAACGGCTATGGGTTCAATTGTCGTTATAAATCTAATACTCCCCTTCAAGTTAAAGCATATATGTTAATAAAGTTCAACTTTGATTTAAAGTCATCGAACATAGGTCGAGGAAGATTCTTGGCGAAAAAATTCGCTAGTTGATCACTGGAGGTTACAAAAGGCACACAAATTTTCCTGGGCTCAATATTTTTTCTTAATAAAGTGTCTGTCAATCTCTACATGTTTGATACTATCATGCTGGACTATATTGTAAGTAATATTGATGGCGATCTTATTATCACATAATAGTTGCAGCGGGACGGAGGTCGGCATACAAAGTTCACGGAGCATGATGGGATTCATAGATCCCCAAGGCCGTGGACCGGAATTCAGCTTCAGCACTGCTTCGAGCAACCATAGAATGTTTTTTGTTTTTTCATGTGACCAAATTTCCCTATACAAATGAGCAATACCCCGAGATGAAAAGACAGTCATAAACTCACTAAGCCCAATTAGTATTTGTAGAAACAACAATAAACTAAGAGGTGTGACGAGAGAAAAGTAAATCCGAGCCCGGTGTACCTTTTAAATAGTGGAGAATTCGGTGGACAATTTGAAGATAGTGTTCATAGGGGTCATGCATGAATTGATTCACTATACCAACTGCATGACATATGTCGGGGTGAGTATGGGCAAGATAGATGAGTTTCCCCACAAGGCGATGGTAGGAGTCTTGTTGACAGGCATAGCGTTGGGAATGTCAGATAATTATTCATTGAGATCCATAGGGACAGTCATTGATTTGCACAGAAGAAGGTTGTTCTGTTTCAAAATGTCGATCACATATTTGCGTTGTGATAGGCAATTGCCCAGAGATGATCGAGCCACTTCAATGCCTAAGAAGTACCAGAGAGATCCAAAATCTTTCATTTCAAAGAACATAGCAAGAGTGTCTTTTAAGGACTCCAATGTTGGAAGATCATTATCTGTAAGAACAATAACGTCAACATAGATAATAAGGATAGCTACCTTACAATTGGAGGAATGTCAGAAGAATAGAAGGATCTATATGAGCTCGAGTAAAACCGTAACCCATTACCACCTTGTAAACTTGTCAAGTCAGGCCCTGAGGGACTTCTTTAATCCATAAAGAGAATTTCACAGCCTGCACACTTGCTTTTTGGAGGGAGTAGAGTCAAAGTCAAGAGGGAGAAACATGTATTCCTCTTCTGTAAACTCTCTCATAAGAAAACATTCTTAACATCCAGCAGAAATAAATGCAATCGAGATTCACTGCAAGGGACAACAGAATACAGATAGAGTTTAACTTAGCCACTGAAGCAAATGTCTCCTCAAAGTCAAATTCGTAAGTCTGTGAGTATCATTTGGCAATCAATCGTGTCGTGTTGCATTCAAAAGATCCATCAAAGTTGAAGTTGATGCTGAAAATCTATCGGCACCCCACAACTTTCTTTCTTAGCCTAAGGAAGGTCAACGACGTCCCATGTATGGTTCCGCTAAAGGGAATTCACTCTGCCATTACTGTCATTTTCCAAGCTGGATTAGCAAGAGTAACCTCAATAGTATTTGGGATATGATGGTCCGTCTGGGTAGTGGCAAATGCTATGTAAGTAGGTGATAAACTTTGAAAAGAGACATTTTTGTCATAAAATAGAGGAGTGTGTTTGATTTCATACCTTACTCGGAGGACTCAACTCATCATTCAGAGGAGGGGTCGCACTGAGGATGTCGTTCATAGTGGATTCAAAGTTTTGTAGGGAGGTAGTGGGTTCAAGAGTAGGAGCATTGAAACGGCTATGTCGAGTGTAAACACGAAGAGTGGGAGGGGAGATGGTGCACCGGATCCGGGAACTCACGAGATGGTGCACTCACCGGATCCGAGAAATATCATCGGATGGTGCACGCACCGGGACGAGGGACTCTTCAGTAGCGAGAACAATAGGGGGAACATCCATAGGAGTTGGATAAGGGATGGTGTTTAAGAACCCAAGCTTCCCCACACTTGGGGCTGAACTAGGAAAATAAGAACACTTTCAAAAGAGACATCAACACACATAGATTTTGTAAGTGATAGTATCAAGGAACTGATACCCCTTTTGAGTGGCGGAACACTCAAGGAAGATACATTTTATGGTCTGAGATCTGAGATCAAGTTTACTTCGATTGGGGGCAGTGATCAAAACAAAAGCATTGCACCAAAAAATCTTAATGTAGAGAAGATCCTATTGGTAGGAAAGCATGACATCATAATGACTAAGTGAGTCTGGAACTTGTGAATTTTAGATGGAACTTTATTTAAGAGATAGGTGGCAGTGCGAATGACATCATTCCAAAAATGTTTTGGGACATTGGATTGAGATATAATGGAGCGAGCAATGTCGAGAAAGTGACAGTTTTTCCTCTCAGCTACACCATTTTGTTGATGTGTGTCCGTACAAAAGCTAAAGTGGATGATGCCCTTATTTATTAAGAATTCACCCAAAATAGAATTGAAAATTTTACGATCATTGTTGGTCTAAAGGACCTGAATAAAAGTTTTGAACTGAGTTAAAATGAAGGTGTAGAAGTTTTGGAATGTGACAACTTCCGATTTGTCTTTTAAAACCATTCGAGTGTGATCATCAATCAAAGTCGGAAACCATATTTTATTGGTATAACTGGTAGTACGAGAAGGTCCCCATAGGTCACTGAGAATAAGGGAGAAAGGAGCAGGAGTGTAAGTGTGGGATGGGTAATGGATCCGATGATGTTTGACTAACTGGCATGTCTCACAATGGAAATTAGAAGGGTTTTTATTATAAAACAACAATGGATACAACTTCTTAAATATTGAAAACTAGGATAATCTAATGACAATGCACTAACATAATGAGACATTCAATGACTCAAGATAAACTACAACTTAAGAGGTGTGTCTGTATATTTTCCGTACTCTTCTTTTGGCAGTAGTAGAGTCCAGTTACTCTCTTAGCGGTTCTAATTATCCTCTCCAAACGACGGTCTTAAAAAAC
Source organism: Phalaenopsis equestris (assembly GCF_001263595.1). Taxonomy (NCBI): domain Eukaryota; kingdom Viridiplantae; phylum Streptophyta; class Magnoliopsida; order Asparagales; family Orchidaceae; genus Phalaenopsis; species Phalaenopsis equestris. The sequence goes on from NW_018164674.1 coordinate 682,967, forward strand.
GCAAACATCAAAAGAGAAATTAGCAACATAATCATTATCATTTATTAACTTGCTAATAAAAAAATAAGTTACATTGCAATTGGGAAATATGTAAAACAGACTCAACTCTTTACTAGCAATGAAACTATATGAGCCATCGACAATTCTAATGATATATTTTCCCGAACACGGATAGTGAGTCGAGAAAACTTGTGAGCATCCACTCATGTGATCCGTGACACCTGAATTAATAATCCATGGTTTAGTGGAGGAAGAAATCTTGAAAGCTATAGAAAGAGTGCATTTTCGGACGTGAGAGGTCAATTGACCTATAGAGACTTGATGGGCTCTAAGAACTTAACCAATTGCTTCATCTAGTTTTTCAGGCATTCTGAGGATTCTAGGATGTTCCAAGTAGGATTTAATTGATCAGTGGTAGGCTCGGCAGTCGCCGTAAGACCTTTGCTAGTAGAGGATTTGGTCAAAGGTTTGTAAGCCAACATACCGTGAAGTTTCCAACATTTGTCCCAAGTGTGGTTGTGTTTGTGACAGTAATCGCAAGTTGGGTGACAAGCTCGAGGTAGGATGGCGGAGTCCTCTCTGATTCTGGCTGAGTCGAAGATGAGGTTGGGATTCCGAGACATCGATGAATTCAAGTAGGTCACCGACAGATAGATACAATAGCAGGAATCCGGATCCTAACACATGCAGAGACGTTGGACTGTTGTGGGAATTCTTCTAAACACAGCAAAAGAATTCTGTCGGAATTCTGCTATAGGATATCTGTTGGACAAAACAAAGGAGTTCAAAGGATTCTGCAAGAATTCTGCTGGACAGAGGAGATGATTGTTCCCTAAAAAGAATTCAATTCTACTGGAATACGGATACAAAGAGTTTGATCATTCCCTACGGCAGTAGTGGCAGATTGCACTTGCAGAGGACAGCAGAGGAGACGGATACAATTGCACTTGCAGAGGAAGGCAGAGGAGATCAATTTGCACTTCTGATTAGCGAGTGGAAGGGGAGCTCCAGGGAAACACCTGCTGGCCTGGCGGCTTGTGCTTGCAAAGGAACGGCAGAAAGGAAAACATGCAGGACTACCAACTGTTGAAGAGACTGGAGGCTGCAAAAGAGGCCGGCGAAGGCTTGGATCTAAGACTAGACTCTGTATCATCTTGAGATTTGGAATAGAGCAGCATAATTTTATTGATAAAAGAATGGGGTATTTAAACCCAATTACAATAGGCACAACAAGAAAAGAAATAAAACAGAATAGAATAAAGTAAAAGGCAAGAATTAATAAATAATAATGACTAGGAATTTAATTGCCGTTACAAATCTAATAAAAAAAGTTTATTACATATGACTGTAATAGTGAATAAAAAAGTTTATGTAATTGCTCGTACAAATAAATATAATTCAATTAACAAAATTTTGGACCCATGAATCACAAATTTATGAAAAAAATATATGAAATGAAATCAAACTATCTAATGATTTGCTTATAAGCTTCCAACTTATACTTCAATCCAAATATTTTTATGACATTAAAACATGGTTGGCACAGCATGAAATGATTTGTTACGCAAGTCAAAATTACGAAACATTAAACGAGCATACTATAAATGAGAAAAAATGGGTAGCATTAAGCAAAATATCTTGTAGTTTCTCTAGCAAGTTCGATCTCATTTACTCGCTTGCAAGCACTTAACAAGAGACCCATTTTTTTGTATATAATTACGTAATTCCATCACATAATGGTGCAAAGAAGGATTTGCAAATGTGTTTCTGGTAGATCAGCGTCTCTAGCGCCCAAATAATTTAAAAATTTATGTTAGGTGTAGGACTAAAAAGGCAATTTAGTCATTTGTTAATTATTACTAACAATGGGATCGCGACGCATAAGACTACGAGTTCTGTCTTCATGATCTAAAATCAACGTCGCAGTAATGGCATCCAAGAAAATAGATATTGTGGAAGAGAACTTAGAGGAAGAGGTGAGTCAAATCAGATCTGAAATAGAGGACTTTCGCAGCCATGGAGAGGCAATTCTTGCCCCTTAACGGAATGATGAAGAGAGCATGGTGTTTCAGGTAACCCTGTCGCCGCCCGTCGTAGGATCGATAACGGTGTAAGGAGTGGATGCAAGTGATAGCAATTAGAAGGATTCATGCGACATCAGGGCAGTGTCGATGCCTTAGGTGGATATTGAGTCGCAAGATAGAGCGAAGAAATCGGGAAAAAACTCGAGCGACAAGAGTAAAAAGGAATAGCACAACATTCGGCTAGACCGAATGGAAGCAGGTGAGATCAAGTGAAGGAGTCGGGAGTGAAAGAGAAAAAGAACACCTGGAGGAAATTGTGCGACATCTGGAGGTTTGGAATGAGTGAAAACATGCAAAACGAGAGGGAACCGCGGTGGGTGGGACCCTAGTGGATGGTTGCATCCAATCGCTTCAGTGTCTTTTGCTATGGTTGCTTTCTGAACAGAAGGCGGTTCAGAAGTTTATTGGGATGGGGGAGCTGATTATGAGGTGAGCCAGACTTATAGAAGAAGAGAAATCAATATGGGTTGAGGAAGGGAACCCAACTCTCACTTCATGGATGGAATGAGCTTCGGCCTGGAACAGAGAACCACAGTGAGTGGGCCCCGGTGGAGGGGAACTTCCAACCGTGCCAGTGTCATTTTCTGCAGTAACCTTTCAAGTGAAAGGAGATTACGAAGCCTATGGGGATAGACGAGTTGATTATGAGATGAGTCAGACTTATAGAAGAAGAAAAATCAATATGGGTCGAGAAAAGGATCCAACTCCCGCTTTATGGGAGAAATGAGCTTCGGTCAAAGAAATTGGGGAAGAGATTCATGCATAAAAAAGCTTTATGGGAGAAATGAGCTTCGGTCGAAGAAATTGGGGAAGAGATTCATGCATAAAAAAGCTAAAGATATCGATCTTTGAAGGAGAGGAAGCCTATGGTTGGGTTTATCACGTGAAGAGATACTTGTTGTTAATGGCTGATAGAGTAATAAAAAATTGATAGTGGCGGTTCTGTGTTTGAAAGGGAAGGTTATAGCATGGTACTTATGGAGAAAACAACGACAGACAATCAGAGCATGAGAATAATTCAATGATTGCTTACTGAAGCAATTCAGAACCATGCAAGAAGGTGATTTACACAGCAATTTTTTACAGTTGTTCGGAAAGGATTCGTCATGGATTATAGAGAAAAATTTGAGATGATATCAAGTTGTTTGAAAGTGATATCAAAAAAAAATTTGGAAGGAAACTTCATGAAAGGGGGCTAAGTCCAGAAATTCGAGCAATACTTCATTTGTTGAGATCGTAATGATTGGGAGAAATTATGAAATTAGCACAACTTGTTAAAGATAAAAATATAATGAAACAAGCTAATAGGAGCAATACAAGTAGAGTGTAATACTAAAATGCTACAACAATGACAATACCAAAAACTCAAATAGTGAGATTTCAGAGAGAGGCTCCAAGGAACAAAAATAACAGGCCGCGATTAAGGGCGACATTCATAAGCCTTACAAAGACAAATATTCAAGAGAAACGAGCTAAGAGGTTATGTTTTCAATGCGATGAGAAATTTGTCCCAAAACATTGTTACAATACGAAGAGGAGACAGGTGATGAAGAAACAGAGGAGATTGTGGTGGAGGAATGCCCATACTAAAATGTGACAAAAGTTTCATTGAACTCGAAGGTGGGGTTAACACATAATTGCACTATGAAACTTCCAGGATAGATCGAAGAGCAAGAATTAGTGGTTTTGGTAGATAGCACAACTGCATCTCAACTCAAGTAGTGAGGTAATTGGGCCTTAAGATGGTTGACACATGAAACTTTGGAGTCATAATGGGGATGTGACTGATGGAGAGGAGCAAGAGAGTTTGTAAATGAGTGATTTTAACACTGCAGAGTATTCAATTTATGGAGGATTTTCTTCCCTAGGATTTAGGAAGCACTAACGTGATATTAGATATGAAATAATTGCAGTCCTTAGAGGAGACTAAGATGAATTGAAAACGTCTAACAATGAAGTTCCAAGAGGGAGACAAGATGACGTTACTTCGTGGTGACCCTAATTTGTGCAAGATGATGATGACACTCAAGACCATGGTTTGGGCAATACAGAACACAGGGTTGGCGTTCTTGATCGAGTTGTATAAGATGAAATAGACACATGACATGGATTTGATGGAGATTTTGACACCAATCCAACAACTCCTACAATAATTTGTAGAAATTTTTTAGTAGTCACGTTGATTGTTGCCTTGAAGGGAGTGTGGTCATGCAATTCCTGCGACCAAGAGTTTCTCCCGTCAATGTGCGCCGCTAATGCTAACTCAGGTTTTTAATTCAACGCTAATAGAGTCGGTTGAATCTTCTAGTAGAAGAGGAGGCCATAAAATTAAGAAGATGGAGTTTAGCTGATTAAGCTTCCCGTAGACTTAAAAGAATTATTGACAACACTTTGTAATGATACAAAAACTATCGTTGTTGTTCTTAGTGGAAATGAAAGAAGTGTATCGTGACAAAGTCAAATTGGCAAAGAAATCAAAATAGAAACTCAAAAATCCAGGAAATCCCATGAGAATGAGAACTACTTTTCAAAGTCAAGTGTTGCATTAGCATGAGGTTTAGAGTTCTGTTTGAGCATTCATATTAGCTAAAAGCACAATCAATCGAAAGAGGAGAAAAAAAAAAACTTAGATGGAAAACTGATGATGCAGAAGTCATGTACGGAATAAAAACTATGAGTTGGGGAAAAAACAGGAGCAATGTGTTTTCTTTTTTTTTTTTTTTATTAATTGGGGTAACCAAACCCTCTTTTTTCCTTTGCATGAATCAACAAGTTATTTTAAACTGCATGCACTATAAGTCGCAAAACTAAACCGCATGTACTAAATTTCTCTGCAATGAAGTTTAAAATATTACCACGCTTCAAGACTCCAACACTCATGACAACCAAGTGAAGCTATGTTCCTCCATATAAAAGTGCTTACCTTCTAAAACATGCTTTGAAGCACACTTTTAACAACATTTCATACTTTGAAGCATGAAGCACTAACAGTTTTCAATAAAAAAATTTATAGAAGTACAAATCATATACTATTAATACTTCACAATTGATTGGGAATGATTTTCATTCCCAGAGAAGCAAAGCTTCGTACCTTCACGTCAAAGCGTTTAACTTGAAAAACATGCTATAAAGTTTTTAACCATATTGCATGCCTCAAAGTTTCTTTTTAACAACTCAAAAATAAGTAGGGGATTTACAGCATAGCACACAACCCTTATTTACTTATAAAGTTAGAATCTAAATTTCAATATTTACTTATGAAAAACAAATCTTTAAATCGCATCAAAAGTACCACTAAAATTAGCTTTCTAAAATTAAAATAAACCTTTTAATGCGCATGTGATTGAGACACTAAAGTTCTATATAAGTAAATATTAAAGTTTAGGTGCTAGATATGAAACTGCATAAGAATTTTATCATATGTGTGTGAATCCTCTATATTATTAATATTCCACAATTGATTAACAATGCTTTAGACCAGGAAATCATGCCAAATATCTAATATAATGTATACGAAAAGTTAATATAAGCAATGATTTCATATGGAGCCTGCAAAGGTGCAAATTGATGCATGCATGGAAAATAATTTACGCGAAGTAAATTCCTCTTTGGCATGTATCCATTGCTGTGCAATATACCTGTTGATTAAGAGGATTGTCAGGGGACTTCTTCCATAGTTTCCACACCATGTCCCTGTACTGTGTCAGGGTCAACCCTGGTTTCTCTTCCTTCAGAATAGCAAGCTCTGCTTCTTCAAATGCCTGCGGTAACAAACCTACTATTTGTTAACCAAATCACTATGGAAGAAAATTGCATTGAATCAAGTAGTAAACAAAAAAAATAATATGGTCTGCCACTTTTAACCGACAATATATTTAATATATGGGGTTACTTCAAAGTCAATAGGTTATGTGTGAGGTATTGTCTGGAAAGCTTTAAGGCAGTTTTGCCTTTCGAACAAATCAAAATATCATAACTTTGATTAGAATAGAGAATGTGCAAAACAAAGTGATGTGTCTCACATGCATTTCACTCATGGATTCACGATCATGGAAAACACATCTACAGCACAGCACATCAATAACATGACAAGACCAAACAAAGTTTCGAAATTATCGAATTTATAAGTATTTTTGTCTTAAGACTGTAGAAGGGTAACAAGAAGTTTTGATGACTTCTTAGGAATAAAACAAGAATAATCAGTGAAACAGCTAATGATAATTTTCCACATACGAGCCACCTGTCAAAGAGAGCAAGTAACCTACCAAGCTCCCTTGCTAGCAGACAAATGAGTAAGATTTTTGTAAAATGCAGATCCTACACAATTAAGTGTGTGATGCTAACAAACACCACGTAGATTACTAGGGCATCGAGCCTATTTCATATTTCCGCCGGGAAAGCATGGTAGGAGCATTGATTGATGCCAGGTTCGTAGGCTATGATGCGATGGCCATTTGCAATAGTAAGTGAAGAATAAGTTTAAAAATAGTACAAGTGATAAGAAATAAAACGATGGTTAGAACTTAGAAGTCATTCAAAAGTAAGATTCTCACAGAATTAACATCATGCGCAGCTCAAGATAAGAATGTACAGCAAAAAATAAACTCGCAAACCAGGGAAATTGCAAATATGCTCAAGTTGGGCCAATGATGTCTAAAATATACCTAGGATGCAATTTGCTAGAAAAGAAAGAAGAATGCCTACCAAATGCTACAATTATACTACCCATAAAAAAAAAGCAGCAGATGACACATCATCTTACTATTCATATTCATATTCATAACACCTTGCTAACCTTTACATTAGTTTTTAAAAGAGGGTCTAGATTTTTCGTGAAGGAATAAAATTACCATAATTAAAATGTATTTCATAAAATGCAAAGAGAACATGTGGTTAATAAAAGAATGCAAAATTTCCCCCGATAACTTCAAAAGGGATATATGTCATTCCATTCAAATAATTAAGACATGCGGATCTAGGTGCTGAACTGAGAATAAAACTAAAACATGGAATTTACAAGTGAAAGTTGAGAAACAATGCCAAAAAAAACTAGAAATGATTTGTGAAAAAGGTGCAAATCAGAAAAAGTTTTGTGGATATTACTCATAACAAAAAGAGCATAAAAATTATCCCTAACATGCCAACTTACTAAATACATAAAAGAATTAGTAGAATACCTAAACAGGAAAGTAACATGAGAATAAACGATATGATTGGAAGAGAAAGGGAAGATCAATGATATCCTGATTAAAAGTTCCACAAAATGATCTAGCTGAATTAAAATTAACTATAAAAATGAATCCACAAAGAGAACCTTGCATGAAAGTATGAAGGCTAAAGAGGATAGATTAATTGCTTCATCTTATATGTCAGATTGTGTGCACAACAAACTAAGAACACAAAAGGATCAAATGAAAATAATAAATACATCATAAGACTAAAAATAAGTGAACTTATTTTAGTGTGAAGGTAAAAGGTTTAGACTGTAAATGCAGTAGTAAGAACTTGTTGAAAAAGGAATTACTAAAACCAGAAGAACAATCCAATGCAAATTCATTTATAATGACATAGTTTATAATGATGTTTTAAAATCTTCTCGTCATCCATAGTTCCATACTAGTAATTCTATCAATTTGTTCATTATCCTCTAGATCATGACAATAGTATCTCACTTGTTGAATCATAACAGAGAATGACAAACAAGTGACATGCAACAATGCAATCCTATACCATCAGACACTTGAATCCATGGTTCTGATACCTGTGAGACAATAAATAGCTGGCAGATAATTAAGATCATGGTCCATATGCAATAAACATTGTTACTATCAAAGAATATTGAGAAATAAAAATGAGTATAAATAAGAATGCCAATAGCAGCTGAAATGAATTCCAGATCAGCCAAGGGCTTATCCATCTTAACCTAGCCAAGATTAACATACAGTGTCTGCTAAGTTCACAAACTTGAATGCACCGTACATTCATCTTCCTAACATTGGATGAATATTGGATCAGGCATTTGAACTTGATTGCACACACCCAACAATCAGACAACACGGAAACCAATGTCAGCAGGCGTACGGAAAACAAAAAAGATCCTTCAAATTCAGCTACCATTAAAGACAGCATGTTCATTCTGCAATAAGCTTGCTGCAGAAAGAACAACAGTTAGAAATGATTACTTCCTAGCTACTAGGTTTTCCTAAAAAATGGGTTCCAACCTGAATCTTTTCGCTGTTTCACTTCTTTCCTGAATCTTTTCGCTGTTTCTCTTCTTTCCCTAACTTCCGAAATCCTAATTTTCAATCTATAACTAATGTATCACCAAAAACCCACATAAGATTGTCCTAATAACACGTTTCTTTTCACAATTAGCAAGAAACTTGTAAGAAAAAGCATAAAACAAAATAAATAAACCAGGAACCAGACGCACCTTAAACGAAGCCTTGAGTCGCCTTTCTGGATGACGATCGGGCGGAAGCGTTGCATCGGCGACGGCCATCTTCGCAATCGCTTCCTCCACGGAGTGCGCCTCGATGACTGAATCGTCCCTGTTGGTGTTGCTCACAAGCACCATCCGCTCATACTCTTCCTCGTCCGCAGTCCGGCTCTGGCGTTTCTTAGCAGCCTCGGCCGCACGTTGAAGACGGAGGCTCTCCTCCTCTCGACGACGAGATAATTCGGCCTCAGTTACCTTCGGTACGGGGACAGCGACGCGGTTCGCCTTAGGGTCGGGCTTGCGACTGGCTTTCTCTAGATCGAGGAGCTCCTGTTCTGCGATCTTGCGATTCTCAGCGC
>NW_018164674.1:691948-697664 GCF_001263595.1 Phalaenopsis equestris
GTAATGAAGAAACACTCCTCAACAGAGTGGATAACAAAGTTAGCGAAGTTTTCCTCGTTGACTCGTCGGAATGTCGTCGGAGACGAAGAAGACGACCGGATTCCCTCTCCCAAGTGATGAGCAAGCTCTCATAGCCAGTGAGAATAAGGAAATTGATGGATTTCTCCTTCTCGAAAAGGTAAGGAAACTCTCCTCATCGTCTAGTTCGAAGTCGTCGGAGACCATGAAGATGACTGGAAAAGTTGAAGAAAAGTTGAGGAAAATGGGAGAAATGAGATTGCATTGGGTTCTCTTGAAGGGAGAAGAAGAAGCCCTTTCAAAAATCTCCTTAGAATCTCCTTGAATGCTCTTCCTATAGCCTTCTTCTTTCCTAAGCTCCTCAAGCAAAATGACAGTCGATCCCTTACAAATGGCCTCCTTCCCTAGTTAAATTTTCTCTAGGGAAAGGACTACAAGTCCCTAGCCTCTTTCCTCATTTGGAATGGATAAGAAAATGTTCTGCATGCCATTTTTTGGGTGAAAAAATAAACAAAAAGCAGGCAGAACACCGGTCATGGCTTCCTCGCTGGCGGGAATCCCAAGACTGGAGGTCAAAATCTAGAAATAGGATCCGGCGATGCGGTCTAAGTTTTTGTGAGATCTAAGCTTCTCCTATTTAATTCTCCTCTTTAGAAGCCTAAAATCTATCTATAAGACTTTCTTGTTGACTATCCTAAAAGCTTATTGATGGAACCGACCTCCCTTAGAAATTTTGAAAGCTTCCTTATTCTTTTTGGAGTTTCACATGTATAGTTCTAATCTTTAGTACTTAGAAGGTTGAAACCAATAGAGAAAGCTCATAGAGAATTCCTATAATATCAATTGACCTTAGAATAACCCTGAGTGGCTTGGTCTTGGTCTCTTACACACATACACTTGAACATATCACAATTACCCACACACCTTAAACCCTAAAGTCACTTACACTTGACCTATCTCCTAACTCTTTTTAGAAACTCAGGTGGGTGGTCTCAATCCCTTAACCTTTGGTTAAGATGGCTATGATAAACATATCGATGATCCAAAATGAGTTCTTCTAGGCTTTAAGGAGGCTTCATGGCTTGCATGATCACCCAACCCAATCAATTCTAAAATATCCAACTTTGGCCTTCTAACCCCAAAATTTCTCAAAATTACCAAAATACCCTCGAGGCCTAAAAATACATAAAATCACCCAAAATTCCAATTTTTCACTAAGAATCATTCCAAACCACCCTAAGATTGTTTAAATTGCCAAAACTTGCCCCAAATTTACCAAAATTGACCAAAAGCTCTAAATTACTCAAAATTGACAAAAATCTCCAAAAATACCCAAAATACAAAAATTACCCAGTTTCTACCAAAATTCCCTAAATCCACATCAAATCAATCGAAAACTCTAATCAAATATAATCTCACTCAATTCCAAGTCCATTTTCAAATTTGTCCAAATTCAAACTTAAAGTCAACCCAAGTCAACCATAAAGCCAATTTTCACAAAATTGAACCTGTGAGCTAAAATCAAACATCATCAAATTTGTAAATATATGTTTATGAAAGACAATGACTCTTTTGTACTCTGATTTTTTTTTTGTGAAATGAAACTGTTAGATAGATTGATTCGTTCAACCGAAAGTTATAGCATTGATAATTCAAAGCTTTCGGGTCAGACCATGACAGCTAAGATACACACACGAACACACACAAACGCACACCATCATCAAACAGACACACACATTCGTACATATAAATCATTACGAATAGCTTTCTTGGCTCAACTTATAATTTTTTTATTCTTATATCATACCCTATATAAGATAAATATACCTACCAAACATTTTTTTTACCTATATATATATATATAATATGTAATGAACAAATTCTCATCATCTAACATGAATATCAAAACATGACACAGATTCTCGAGACAATATTTTAAGAAAAAATATTCAAAGTATGATAAGAGTCATCCAGAAGTCTGATTTCAACAAACTCATAGTCAAACTGACCGGCTCAACTAGACGAACCAAATGGTGCCAACATCAATCCAATATGAACCAGTTTGAGCCCTAATCAAGCTATTAAACCATGTTTGGAAGTTTTTCATACACATTTGGAAGGTCGAACTAATATCGGATTCAGTGAGTTTGTAATTGAATCGAGCGTCAGCGAGACAAATCCAACGAGTCCAAGATCACTTAATTCTGACATTGTTAAGACATCCAAATGTTTATCAGGCACCGTCTGATCAAGGGAAACCCTCTAAGCCGTCCGATCAAAATTGTTTATATTTCTCCATTAACTGCAATTGAAACTCTATAAATAGAGCCTCCACTCTCTTCATGAGAAGAGCTTGAGGCTTTAGGAAATGCTCGAAGCTTTGAGAATGAGCTAAAGTTCAATATAACTCCTTTCACAATTGACCACCGCCGACTGTCGTCGACCCCGACTTGCTAGCCACCGCCGCTTGCAACAAGTTCATATGCACGTCGACGTTATAATTCATAAGACTTTGTAACCCTTTATTGAATGTGAGACCGTGGTTTTTCACGTAAAAAATTTTGGCGTCATTACTAGTTAACTTCGCTTTTCTGAATGTATATTGAATCTTTACACCACACCAAAAAAAAATAATATATCACTCTACTACATTGAATTTTATATCACTCATTTTTTTGACACCATTTGTGGGAAACGAAACAACATTTTCCACTGTCTTCAACTCTAAGGTGTTGAGCCCCAACTTCATTTCTTAATGGTGTACATTATCCAACTCACAAAGGAACCATCTTTACATTTTGGAGATCATCTATAGAGCGTTATTTTATGTGGGGGGAAAGCTTTACTGCAGTCTCGAAAGATCGTTCATGCCAACATCCCTATCATGATTGTAGTTGGGTTGTCTTCTTGCATCCTATTCAGACACAGTTTTTTACAACTTCTTCTATGTTGGATGGAAATCTTTACTGAAGTTTCAAAGGATTGTTCATGTTAACATCTCAGACACGATAATGATAGGGTGGTCGTCCCTCATTTCATTCACATTACAAGTCTTCAAGAATCGCTCCTCTATTGGGGGCAATCTTCACTGTGAAATAACACTTCATCAACGCCTCATCGTACTGGAGTTCCTCTTCAACCACATCATGAAGTTGATCTCTCCAAGGCTTTATAAATGGGTTTTTTACAAGTTCGTGTGAAAACGTCCTAGTTGGGGGGTAAAAGATTAAAAAATAGCAACTATTAAGTTGTCAAACATTATTTTTGAGTATGGTTGCAACCATACTTCCAAGAAAATATACAGTTCATTGTGACCTACACCCCAATCTCGGGAAACACAGAGCATGTGACACCTCATTTTAGGCTTAATTAATTCTAAGGGGGATTCGATTTAACCTCTTCCATCACATGCTACATTTGATAAGTAGAAGCTTTGAATAACAACCTCGTATAATTCAAAAATCATTGATGAATTTCATTAGACCTCTTCCATAACAGGTTATGGTCATCAAACAATAGCATATGTTATTACTTACGATAGATCAATCATCCTCAATGGATTTCATATGACTTTGTCCGTTATGGGTTAATACCATCGAGCATCTTGAGCCATACAACCTAGGACGGGTTTTACATCCTCAGTGGATTCTCCTTTCAACTTTGCTCCAACATAGACTAAAATCATTAGACAAAACACACTTTGACTAACAATTTGGGAATAGTAAGAAATTTGTAGTGGATTAGAAGGTCTCGCAATACTCATTGAAGTCGAACTGAACAAACAAGACTTGATGGGAAGATACAATACCCTTGGCATTTGAGCTAAAGAGGCAATACTCGATAGAAAGCTACCATGCCCCTAGAAGTCGAGCCAAATAGCCAAGACTTGGCGGGATGATACGACACTCCTTGAAGTCAAACCCAAAAGGCAAGACTAGACGAGAAGATACAATACTCATGGAAGTCTAGTCCAAGAGGCAAGACTCGATAGGAAGCTATCGTGCTCTTCGAAGATGAGCCCAATCTAAAAGTCTTAACGGGAAGCTAGTAGTTGATAAAGTCCTTACTAGAAAGACTCCAAGAGAGCAAGTTATTGATAGGGTATTCACTCAAAGACCTCAAAATGCTACATTCCTCAGAAGACACAAGTACATCAAACACATTAGAAGATTGTAAGTATTTAGAGACACTGATACATCAAATGCCTTAAAATGCTTCAAGCCTCGGGATGTATATGTACATCAAAGCCCTCAGAAGGCTATGTTCATCATAAGACACCAAGGCATTTCAAGCTCTTAGACAACATAAGCCTTAGAAGATACACACCCAAGATGATACAACTCTCATAAGGCACAAGTCTAAAAAGGTACGTGATTTTTTTATATAAATTGCACAAGCTAACTTTGATTGCAGACTTTCACATGATTGACAAGCCAAAGAACCTCATAAGGCACAAAGCTCATAAATTTCCAATATCAATATGCAATTGAGAAGTTGGGCAACAACACCCCATAAATGAGGCAAAAAAACCTGAGAAGCAACATCAAATTTTTATTTTGCATCGAGTTGGAAAAAAACGTATAGGCAGACACATCATCACCGTGTAAAATGCCACAATAGGCAATTGCAAGGCTACAAAGACCAAAATATACTTATATAAGGGCTACAACAAATCAGCTCATTTTCGAGTGGAGTCGACATCGACTCTCTGACTCAATACTTCTATTGATTTTTAGGGGGTTTCCAGATATCACCGTCACATAAGCATGAAAATCTCCCCCTTAAAGCGCAACGAGAAAACTTCAGCATTTATTCATCTCCACCGGAATGCATAATAGCAATAAGCAAGAAGATCCCGAGTCACCTGCTCGACAGGAACAAAAACAACATTCTTCATCTCAGCATCACGAAATAAGATCCCGTTGATCGTCTGCTACACAAGTCAGAGATAAATTTCCTTTGCACCTTGTTCAAGAAAGAAAATACCGTTGATTAACTGCTACACAAAATGATAACGACTTTCCTCTGCGTCCTAACTCGAAAGAAGATCTGGTTGGTTGCCAACTTTCTTTAGCAATGCAGTCTGAAAGAAGGTCCCATTGATTGCTTGCTATGCAGGATGAGAACAATTTTCTTCTATGATGCAATACGAAAGGTCCCGTTGGTCGTCTACTGCGTAGGACAATGACAAATTTCATTTACGAAAGAAGATCTCATTGGTTGTCTGCTACGCAGAACATGAACGTCTTTCTTCAATAACATAGTTTGAAAAAAATTCTCGTCGATCGCCTGCGGCACTTGTCAGAGACGACTTTTTTTTTTGGAAAATCCTAAATTATCTACTAAGTACAGATGGCGACTCTACCTTAACCATATTCCTTTTGCTTATTTATAGACATAAAAAAACAATCCACATTTATGAAAAAAAAAATTAATTACAACAATTTAAAAAGAAAGAGAAGGGGAAATGGTTAAAAAAGCCGGTTTAAATTTAATCAAAAATTGCCTTTCTCTTCTAATTGCAGAGCCCACCGACCTGCCTTCTAAATTCCGATAAAAAAATATAAAAGAAATCATTTTTAAGCATGTGGTATTTATGGCACCAATAATGCTCAATTACTTGATTACATGCATAGATAAATTATACTTATAATAATCCAAATGGTGATTATAAATATATAAAAATATATATACATAT
>NW_018164674.1:699471-703038 GCF_001263595.1 Phalaenopsis equestris
TGAGGGCTCCAGTGGCTTCTCCGGCCGGCGCTTCACTGCGGGTGCTTCGAGTTCATTTGCATCTTCGCCGCTGGTTATCGGGAAATCTGGTCTTGCTGCAGCCGATGCGGGCCGTGCATTGTTGCCAATGCCCGAAGCTGATGCTATGTTCTGGGAGGGAAAGTTGGAGAAGCGTGAAGTAGACTTGTCTGGTTCGTCTGCTACTTTTTAGTTTCAGATCTTGTAGAGAGACATGTGATTGGTATTTTGGTTTACGCCTTCAGTGTTTGCTCAGCATTTTGCTAATCTTACAGAGGTCGAGATGATGAAAGAGAGATTCGCTAAACTCTTACTGGGGGAGGATATGTCCGGCGGAGGGAAAGGAGTTTGCACCGCGCTGGCGATCTCGAACGCCATTACGAATTTATCCGGTGAGATGAACTTTTTAATAAGCACCTTTTAAGCTCTTGCATCTAGGTTTTAATTGTGGAGAAACTTCCTCAGCTACTGTGTTCGGGGAACTGTGGAGGTTGGAGCCGCTGGCCCCACAGAAGAAAGCAGTGTGGATAAGGGAAATGGAATGGTTGCTATGCGTGAGTGATTCAATCGTAGAGCTCATCCCATCTCTGCAAGAGTTTCCAGGTGGCGGGACATTTGAAGTGATGGCAGCGCGTCCAAGACCTGATCTCTACATGAACCTTCCTGCGCTGAAAAAGCTAGATTCCATGCTCCTAGGGATGCTGGATGGGTTCCGGAATACTGAATTCTGGTATGTTGATAGAGGGATAATGGTTGCTGATGCTATTGAAGAAGGTGACGAGGGCTACCCTTCTTTTGGGAGGCCATCACTGAGACAGGAAGAGAAATGGTGGCTTCCATGCCCACGAGTTCCTCCAAATGGTCTGTCTGAAGAGACCAGGAAGAAGCTGCAGCAGTGCAGAGATTGTGCAAACCAGATACTGAAGGCAGCCATGGCGATCAACAGTGGGGTGCTTGCAGAGATTGAGATTCCTGAAGCCTACTTTGAAACTCTTCCTAAGGTATATCAATAATCATTGAATTGCTGAACAGGTTTAATCTGAAGTTTTTTTAAATCTGAAATGGATTCTCATAAATTTAGGAATTTGATTTTGAAAATCTATCAATGACTCATATTTCTGGCAACTTTGACTGTATAATCTAGCCTGAAATGTTGTAGTATGCCTGAAGCAAGTTTAAATAATTATACTTATATCATTAGATTGTTGGCAGTTTATTTCTATTGTGTGGCTTTAGACAATGATAAGCTGCTTCTGTAGTTCATTTGTAGTATGCTCTGGAATGGGCCAAACTATACATGCATTGAAATGGCATGAACACTACATATTTTTCCTAATTTTTGTTAGGGGCATTTTCATACAAACTGCACAATTCCTATTTATATTTACATATATAATATCTAAACTTTCATATTTACATACATAAGGCTCAAATCTTCAACATCACATCAAAAAAATATCATTATCACTAACTTTTTAAAAGTGAAAAATACCTTTTCATTCTTGGATTTTTAATACAAAGGTTTTATAAAAGTAAATATCAAATTTGGTATGCATGTAAATATCATACTTATAATGAGATCGTGCCAAAGGCTTGCTTCCCTACTTGATGAATTGGATTCCAGCCCTAAATGATTCAAAGTAGAATCGACATATGAAAGAAAACATTAAATTTTACGTCTTCTTAAGTTAGACCCGCCATTTGAGCCCATCCATATTGATCTGTTATCTGAGTCCGCTAGTTGGAAGTTAGGCACAAATTGTCAATTATATTCTAGACTCACTCATCCTCAAAAAATGATATTGATTTCATACTGCCTTGTCTTCCCATTCATAGATGTTATTTAGAGGCTATCAAACATGCATGGTTGCGGGAGGCAATGGTATAAAAACTTTAAGTTTTCAAGGACAAATTTTCATGGGTTGTTCATTCCTTCAAGGTTAAAGCTATTTGTTGCAAATGGGCCTACTTGATCAAACATCACTATGACAATACTCTGGATCATCGTAAGACATTGTACTGGGTAAATAAATAAGAATGTGAGATTGACTGTAAGAAATTTTTTGCCTCTACCAGTAAAGTAAGCACGGTATGAATGATTAAATCTAAGCTGCTTTATAAGATGACCAATCAAGCAAATGGCCATTTAAGATGTGTGTTTTTTTTTTTAAATACAGTGATGAGAAGGAAGATATCTATTTGTTTCCCGCCATGGTATTTTGTCTCTCTTTTCACATATATGTAAATTGAAGTGCTCTCTATATGGATTTAAATAGGCTCCTTCGACTTGGTTTGACAAATCCTTGTCAAATTAGTTCACGGCTTCCTTAAAGAAAAGCTAATAAGACTAATTTTTCTTTTTACATGCCATTGGGTGGTACAAATCCTTTTCCATATTATGTTTTTGACATTGTTATACTTGGGATTAATTTGATACTGGTTGTTCGTTTGCAACGATATTTTCAATAGGGACGTCAATTCAGATTTGCGGGTTGGGTTCAGGTATGACCCGAAAATAACCCAACCCAAATCGTGTCAATCCAACCCGACTTGAATAATAAATGGGTCGACTTCTCCAAGCCTGGCTCAAAAAATATTTGGGTCAACCCTGATCTAGATTTTTCGAGTCGTGTTGGCGTGTTGGGTTAATTTTTGACACATAGGGATGCAATTCGGACTAGAGGCTCGTATTTGGATCCAACCTTAAAATGATCTTACTTGAATCCGGTTAACCCGAACTCGACTTAGATAATAAATGGGTCAAATTCTCTGACCCAAACCTAAATTGAAAAATATTTGGGTACTCGGATTTTTTGAGTCGAGTTTGAGTCGTGTTTGCGTGTCATGTCAATTTTGGTACCCTTAATTTTCAAGCCATATTTTTTAGAATTCATGTTGCTTTTATTTATTAGTTTTGAGGATGCATTCTAATCACTATGTTTTTTTTTTGGATGAAATATACACATAGGGTTTTGATCAATTAAAAATCAAAACCACTTTGCGGAATAAGATCACAACAATTCAAGAAATTTGGAAAAAAATTTCGAAAATAATCACAGGAAAAAAACACCAAGATTTCACCATCAAGAAATTCCACTATGAATGAGAGAAAATACAGAGATACACTCAGATCAACTCTCTGCAAATATAAAAACTTACAAAACTTTGCTCCAACCATTTCTCAATCTATAAGTGAAAGCCCTCGTTGAAATTATCATCATCGACCTTCTTTTCTTCTTCATGAGAAACCTGTCTAGAATGCCACTTGCGAGATTGCAATATATCATCTCTCAAATCGAAGGCTTAAGAACCAAACCAAATCCTTTGCTTGGTGGCATGAGTAGCGGCATAAATATTTATTAGCTCAAGAAGATTCACACTACTAAAGGCCCTTGCGGCGTGGCTATGTCGATTGTGGCATGATTATGCTGCTCGACGTAGCTACGCTCATTTCGGCTATGCCAAGCCCACGTATAGGAGTGCTCCTTTGATGCGTTGGAATTCTGCCCTTTGGGTGCCAGTCTCCACACTCCAACAATATTCTCCTAA
>NW_018164674.1:703289-708609 GCF_001263595.1 Phalaenopsis equestris
CCCCCCTCCCCCCCTCCCGCCCCCCCCCCCCCCCCCCCATCCCCTTGCCTCGCCTCCGACTGCCTGCAACCACAGCTTGCCGCCGCTGCTTGCAACCACCGCCCGCTGCTCGCTGCCCCTTGCTGGTGCAGCCAGCCTTCTGCTGCCTAGCACTCGCCTTCTAAATAAATTGTTATGTTATTTTCAATCTACTTCAAATAAAAAAAAAATAAAAAAATAAATAAATAAAGTCATGTGTTTATCTTACAAGAAACCAAATAGCCATAAAATATTTCAAATATATTGTAGTAAGAATACTATGCAAATTTTTTACGTTTTATTTTATTTTCAGCAAACCAAACAGCCCCTAAAGTAACTAAAATACATTATAAGACTAGCACTCTGTCAACCAAACAGCCCGTTGGAGAAATTTTGATACTTAGCACCTTATGTATCTCACACACCTTATCACACCTAAGCTTTCATATTTACATTCATATCAGAATTTTGAGCTATGTATGTAAATGCCCCATTAATTTAATTTAGAATCCGCATTTAATTACTGCTGCAGATTTAATGTAATCAGTTAATATATTTGTAAATCGTTGTTAATATTCTCAGTATGTTCAGTCCAAGCTTTATGTTGAGAAATCAACTAATACATGAGACCATTTTAGTCCCAGATTTTATAAAAGTGTTAATTTAGTCCCCAAATTATTTTATTGGAGGCTAAAATAGTCTTTATTAGGGACTACTTTAATTCATATTTAAAAAATCTGAGAATTAAATTGACACTTTTATAAACCCAGGAGTGAAAATGACCTCCTACAAAGAGTCAAAGGATTGTTTTGATGTTTTTTCAATATTTTAATATTAGTTATGTTACTACATCGGAATCATGTGATATTTTATTTATGCTTAGCAAGTTATATAGCCTTTTATTTTCTACTTTTTTTAGACTTTAATGTTATTTTTCTTACTTATCTTTGCAGAGTGGAAAGTCTTGTTTGGGTGAAATTATCTACCGTTACATAACAGCTGAAAAATTTTCAGCAGAATGTCTTCTGGACTGCTTAGATCTGTCGTCCGAGCACCATTCTCTTGACATAGCTAACAGAATTGAGGCCGCCACGCATGTTTGGAGTCTCAAAAATCAGAAAAGAAATTCTCAGCATTCCAAGGGGAAAAAATCATGGGGAGGGAAGGTGAAAGGATTCGTTACTGCTACAGAGAGAAGCCAGCTCCTGGCACAGAGAGCAGAAGGCCTTCTCAAGAGCTTAAAACTCCGGTACCCGGGCCTTCCTCAAACTCTCTTGGATATGAACAAGATCCAATACAATAAGGTTATTTCAGCTAACCCAATCTCTCTCTCTCTTAAATTTGAGGGGCATTTATGCATATTCCACCCTATTCCTATGTATTTACATATCTAACACCTAAACTTTGCTTTTTAAAAATTTTGTGCCAACTATATCCATCATATCATATAAAAAATACCACTGTTTGACATTTAAAATGTGAAATATGCATTTTCATGCAAAGTTATGGTGACATATATGTGAATACCATTTTTTCGGTTTTCCTCTCTTGCTCTTTCTCTTTTCCATTAATTTTTGGGTGATTTATGTATATACCACCCAATTCCTATGTATTTATATATCTAACATCTAAACTGTGCTTTTTCAACTTATGACAATCAAATAATTTTTAGAAGTGAAACACACTTTCATGCATAGGGAAGATGGCATATAGGTAAAAAAGATGAAGTTTAGGTGTTAGATTTGAGAATTGAGTGGTATATATTTAAATCTTTCTAATTTTCATTTGAATGTATTGCTTGCTCCTTATTCTTTATAGTTGCATTGTTATGTTGCAAGCTAGATAATCATTACCATACTTTATGGTAAAGGGGCATTTACTTCATACCACACAATTTTATGAATTTACATATCTAAGACTTAAAACATTCATATTTACATGCACACCATTCAAAATTTTAATATCACATGAAAATGCGACCAAGTACCTTTCCAAAAAGTGAAATAGATCTATTCATGCATAAGCCTATGACACTAAGATATTAGATATGTAAATACATAGAAATTGTGGTTTGTATGTAAAATTCTCCAAGGTAAAATGTGAAACCTAGCGTTGCCTCTACCCCATCTATATGATACATTCCTTTAACGCAGGATGTGGGCCAGTCCATTCTCGAAAGCTACTCCCGAGTCATGGAGAGCTTGGCATTCAATATAATGGCGAGGATCGACGACCTGATCTTCGTTGACGATTCAACCAAGAAATTCATCGGCTCCGACGAACACGCCATGTTCAACAGAGGCGGCCGACTCGGTGGATTACCGATTCAGAAACGGATCTCGCCCAGCCCATTCTCGATCCAAAGCACCCCTTATGCCTCCCCATTTTCCACACCATTTTGTTCCTCCACTCCAATCAATGGAAGCCCCAGAAGAACAAGATGGACCAAACCTGCTTCTGAAGATGTAGATAGAATTTGGTCTTATGCTGGAAATCTGGGTGCCAGAAAAGATATGGCATCTGCTCCTGAAAGAGACTGAATTTTAATGAAGTTCACTACTGAGGGTCACTGAAGAGGTAATTTGATAGAATATTATATTTTTATTTTCTTGCATTATATTGATAAATATAATTAATTAGTTAGTTAATATTGATTAGTAGTCTTGTATTCTATAAATAGCTCGATTTGAAGCACATTGAGGTTCTCAATCTTAGTTTCTTGTCTCTATTTCTCTTCCAGCCAATTTCTAGAGTTGTCGGCGTTCTCAAATTGTCGATTATCAAGGTCTGAGAAACAATATTGTATAAATTGATGGGCTATTATTATAGAATGCAAGGCTGCTAATCATTATTAACTAACTGATTAATTATGTTTGTTAATCAAATACAAGAACTAACAAATATGATATTCTATCATAGTTTTATATAATACCCCTTTTTAGTAATCCTTGCTCTCATGTTAATCAATCAGTTGTTTTGATGTAGTGAGCTCTATGTTCTACGTATTGTTGCAGCAGCTGTGGGCTGTATGCTTAGTCTTCTTAATTGTCAGGTAATGTGGTTTCAGTGAAATGCTTCATAGTGCTTTTCTATTGATATTTGGATAGTAATATTATGTAGATATTAATGTCATTTAGATAGTGTTTTTTTTTTAATTTTTTTTAGATTGTTTTATTATTTATCAAATGCTGTGTTTAGTATAATTAGGGGTGTAAACGAGTCGAACACGAGGTAGCCCAGACTCAGCTCGCTCGGGTTCGGCTCGTTAAAAAATACCACTGTTTGTGTTCGACTCGTTTATATTTTGAACACAAAAAGTGTCTATGTATTCGACTCATTTGTTTAGCGAGTCGAACACGAGCTGTTCGCGAACAAAGAATCGTTTTGGCAACCATAATCATGCAACCGTAAGATGGTAGGTGTTGGGGCAAGATTTAAATCTTATTATTTATGTTAAAATGTCACTTAAATACAATTTAATATATTTTTGTTCTATTTTTTATTTAATAATTTTAATGGATTATAAATCTTTGTAGCCAGCCTTGTGTAGTCAATTAAATTTTTTAGAAATACTAATCATAAATAACTAAATAAATTATTATATTCATGAGTAGTATTTGGAGCCAATACGAGCTAAATATAAATGAACAAATCTTTGTTCCTTTTCGGCTTGTTAATATATCGAGCAAAAGAAAGGTGTTCGTGTTCGGCTCGTTAACTTAGCTAATGAAGTGAACACGAATTTTTTCACGAAAAACGAGCCGAACAAAGAGTAGTTTTGAAAGCCCTAAGTATCATATTACATACTTAAATTATGATTATTTAATATATTCTTATTATCTGTCAAATTATTGTATTTGTTTGACATCTAATTGTAATTAAATTATCGCAGGAATATTATTTATAAATTGTTATTTAAATAAGGAAAAAATTAGCTTAGAATTTTATGTATTTATTTTTTTAATCCCTGAAATTCAACATTTACATTAATAACACTCAAATATATATATTTTTTCCTATAACAATTAAATATTTAATATCACGTTAGAAAGATCAACCAACTTTTTAGACGTCAAATGAACCCCTTTTTTGCATGGGTTTATTATACCAAGAAGTCATAAATGTAATTACTAAATTTTAGGTGTTAGATATATAAATTCATCAGGGTTGGGGTATTTTTGTAAACATCACTTTTTTTTAACAGTGCGTTGAGTCTGTTTGAGGCAACTGCAACAGTTAAGCTTGGTGCGATGATTATTTTAATTTTTTATTTTTATTTTTTGAAAAGCCAGACCCGCAACTAAATAGATGAGATGTGAGAATGTTATTTTCAGCGTTTTCAAAACGCACAAGCTATAGCTTATCAAAACAGATCAGGAGCATTTTTCAAAACGCCACCGCAACAAATAAGCTGTCTGAAAGGGGCTCTAAATCAAGCCTTAGATAATTTTTTGAAATATGGAATTTCAAAAAAATGGATTAAAAAGGGATATTTACATAGAGACCTCCCAATTCCTTTTGTATTTACATAACTACTAACTTTATGTTTTAGATAATTAGATGCAGAGCACCAAAAATAGTGCTTTTTATAAATCAAACAACCAATTGAAGTTTTGATGTTAAAACGTAAATAGATAGGAATTGAGTAAATATGCTTGTAAATCTACCCTTTCAAAATTAGCGTTTTTACTTAATAGCCATCCAAAATTTTAAATATAATGAATTAGAGACCTAAACTAAAAATTTTGCATTTCAATCCCACAAAAAATTAAAAATGCAAGCAGCATCCATACACAAATATTTATAAGTTTTTGATTTTTTTTTTTTTTTTTTTGTGCATATTTGACATCCCCTAAATGCTATACTCACAAAGCTAAGAGCAGATCATCATCATCATCATCATCATCATCATCATCATCGAAGCCTCAACGTCTAAACCCTAAACCTCCCCACCGCCCACCGTCGCTGATCGGAAAACGCAGGACTACCTTCCCTCCCTTCGCACAGATGGGCAAGCTTCCTCCGTCAATGCGATCGGCTCCTCTCCCGCTCTTCATGCTCAAACCCCGACTCTCTCCTTCTCCCAATCCACCGCAGTCCTCGCCGGCCCCGGTTACCCCTAAACCACGACGACCTCAACTCTACAAAAGCCCCGCCAAGAAGAACAAATTGACCAAGAAGAAGATCGATTCAGCCCTCCCAGTTCCCTCTCCGACCCCATTCTTTCGTTCTCCCTCCCTCTCCGAAGCCACCGCTTTCCTCGATTCCATCGCCGACTCCCCCTCCTCCGCCGACCCCCACC
>NW_018164674.1:708625-713758 GCF_001263595.1 Phalaenopsis equestris
CCTCTCACTCCGCTTCCCTTCCTTCTCCCCCACCCATTCAACCTACCACATCCTCCTCGTCCACTCCTGCCTCCAGCCCACCATCGGCGACATCTCCCCCATTCTCACTTTCCTCGACCTCATGTCCTCCTCCGGTTTCCCCCCGGACTCATCCTCCGCCGATCTCGCCATTCGCGCACTCTGCTCCGCTTCCCGCGAGGACGACGCCGCTAATCTCCTCCTCCGCAATTCCTCCCTCCATCCCGATCCCTTCACTTACAACTTCCTCGTCGGCCGCCTCGCTAAAACCCTCTCCCTCTCCGTTGTTTACTCGTTCATCGAAGACCTCCGCAATTCCGCCAATATTCTCCCTGATCGCATCACCTACACTATCCTCATCGATTCAGTCTGCCGTAGCCGCAACCTCCGGGAAGCCACGCGCCTGCTCAGCGTTCTGAAGCATTCCGGCATCAAGCCGGATTCCTATCTTTACAACAACATCATGAAAGCTTACTGCATGTTGGACCAGTGCGGGGAGGTGATGGACGTCTACAACAAAATGAAGGATGAAGGAATCGAGCCGGATCTCGTCACATATAACACGTTAATCTATGGATTATCTAAGTACGGCATGATTGAACAGGCTAAGAAATTCTTGAATGTGATGGCAAGCACAGGTTTTTTTCCTGATATTGCTACTTATACTTCTCTTATCAGCGGAATGTGTAGGAAAGGAGACACTTTGGGGGCTTTAAAATTGCTTGGGGAGATGGAGGAGAGGGGTTGCAGCCCTAATGAGTTTACCTACAATGCTCTGCTTATGGGGCTCTGCAAGGCTGGGAGCCTAGATAAGGGTGTTCTGCTGTACAAAACAATGACTGATGGGGGAATGAAGCTGGAGAGTCCCACTTATGCGACTTTTTTGAGGTCTCTGTGTAGGGGGAATAAGATTGCAGCAGCCTATGAGGTGTTTGATTATGCGAGGGAGAGCAAGAGTTTGAGTGATGAAGCTGCTTATTCAGCATTGGAAAGTTCACTAAAGAGAATAAAGTAGTTTCAGGCATGGCAAAGGTAAGTTACGGTTTTGAAACGTTGGTTGGTTTAAAAAATTGAACTTTTAGGGGCACTTATATGCACAACTCACAACTCTTATGCATTTACATATTTCACACCTAAACTTTCATATTTAGGCACATAGTACTCAACTCTTTAATATCACATAAAAAATAGCGCTATTAATACTTTTTAAAAGTGAAATACATCTTTTGATGCTGAGGTTTAAATCTTCAAAGTGCTATGTATGTAAACATGAAAGTTTAGGTGTGAGATATGTAAATGCATAAGAATTGTGTTCTAGGTATGTAGATTTCCCTTTTTATACTGAATGGCGATGGTTTCTCATAATATTTTGATTTTGTTAGACATAGCACCACCACTAGTGGTCCATAACGCCAACAAATCAAAACACAACCGAATTGCAGCAGGTGATAATATAGCAACAACTCTAGAAGATTCCACATGGCCTATATATACTCTCTGTACTATACTATATAAACAGTAGATAAAAATTAATGAAATGTTACTTTTCCCTCTAGTTTTCATCCCTGCCAAAGGAACTCTTTCCTTGTCTTTATGGTATAAGAGATGTGGGAATGATGAGCCAAGGACTTAACGGATCGGGATGCACATTCCTCTTCTCTTAGGTAAACTTCGATACCATAAGGACAGGGAAGGAGTTTAGTGTCCCGTGCAGTTTCTATGTGTATAAATGGTTTTCCTGGATTTCTTGATGGAAACAATCAGTGTACCCCGTAGTTCAACTGGAATAATCCTGAGGGAATCGAAAACCCCCCATTCTAAGTGAATCTTATTGATCAAAACCTAGCGACCATTCTATAATCCATGATCTCGCCCACAGTTCTTCCTCACATCATTAATTTCCATACTACTATAGAGATTAGGGCAACCCTAGAGCACACATTACAACCTACGAACAGAACCATGGTGATTCAACTAAAAAACGAACTGCACCATATATCCTTGAAGGATCAAACTATGTCACAATACTTAATGAAAACCTGAACTCTGGTAGATCACATCACTGCTGCCAGATTCGACCTGGATCAAGAAGATGTCATCTTGTATATTCTCAATGGCCTTCCAACCTATAACTTTGGATGAACTCTACTCATTTCTTTGTAGCGAGGAGATCAATATCAGCAACGAAAATGCAAAGAAACTCCCTACCACCGAAACTCCCATGACGCTTAATGCATCCTGAGGACACAACTCACACTTCACTAGTGGAAGGGGCATAAATCAACCAACAAATCAAACAGAAGGCTACTCCAATGGTTCGCGAGGAGGAAGGGCATCAACTCAATCCAACATAATATGTCAAATATGTCATAAAACTGGTCATTCTGCATCAATCAGTTGGCATAGGACTAATATTGAATATGCACCCACAATTCCAGCTCAAGCCCTCAATGCTACGTTCAAGGAATGGATTCTAGACTCCAGTGCAACCACCCGCTTCATATCCGACCTTAGTCAACTCCACTGAAGAAGTCATGCTAGATAGCGGACAAGCAGTTCCAATTCAACACAAAGGTGATGTTCTCTTTCCCAATCCAAATTGTAAGCTCTAACTCTCTCAAATTCATCACACTCCTCTAATCTCTCATAACCTCTTATCTTTTCACAAACTAACCAAAGACAATCATGCTTATGTGTCATTTGATCCTTTTGGCTTTATCATTTCTTATACTCAAACTCAACAGATACTTCTTAAGGATTCTAGTTCTAGAGGACTCTACTCCACTCCCGCACCTACTCGTCTACCACATGCATTTACTATATTTCTCTCAAAAATACAACAAGCTGAATTGTGGCAACGACACTTGAGACGTCCACATTCAGACATTTTGGCCACCATATCCAAACACCAATCTGTCCTTATCCCATCCAGTTCAACTTCATGCAACACAGGCAACCTTAGCAGGAGCCACATGCAGCCCTTTGCGTATCTAACATAGGACAAAAATATAAACTACTAGAACTTATTCATAGCGATGTATGAGATCCTTCCCCAATTATCTCTTATCAAGACTACATATATTACATTGCGTTTAATAATGATTTCTCGTAATTTTATTGGGTTTTTTCTTATGTGTACAAACTTTAAGACCACAAGCATCACTACAAATTTGATTAAATCACTCCAACACCAATTCAACACTAAAATTAAAATTCTTCGATCTAACCTTAAATACATTCCTCAATGACCTTGGCATACTACACCATTATTCATGTCCCCACACCCCCGAGCAAAATGGAGTCGTTGAAAGGAAGCATCGACACATCATTGAGATTACTCAGGCTATACTACATCAAGCACTCCTCCCTACAAGTTTTGGATTGATAGTCTCCTCACTGTTGTACACCTCGTTAACCCACAATAACCACTACTCACATATCGCCCTACGAACACCACCAATTCTCCCCGTCCTACACCCATCTTTGGCTTTTTGGCTGCACATGCTGCCCATGGAGAAAGCCTCAAACATCCCACATATTTGAATTGAGATCGGTACAATGCATTTTCCTAGGCTACTCACTTCAACATAAGGGTTATAGATGCTTACACCCACTACCAAAAAAATCGTGTCCCGCCATGTGGTCTTTGATGAACATATATTTCCACTCAGCATCTAATGCCCCTCCGGTCACTCAACAACCCATCACTTTTCTGATTACACTATTCCTCTTAACACGTACCACCTATTTATCCCCTACGGTCCAACCTCCTCCTTCTCTTCCAACACTCTCCTCTACATCTCCAAGTCAAACTACTACCACACCTTCTCCAAAAGCTACATGAACCGCCCAATCGATTCTACTTAATTCCAATCCACCTCCACATTCCATGATAAACTGCTTTAGAATGGGTACCCTCAAACCGATCCACCAACTCAACCACTTCCCGATCCTACTTCCTACACTCATGCCTCGAAGCATTCTCATTGGCAAAATGCTAAGGTCAACTCCAAAGGCATGATTATGAGGTACAAGGCAAGACTAGTGGCTAAGGTTACCAACAAGTGTTCGACATAAACTAACATGAAACATTTTAGCTCTGTGCCTAAACTTCCTACAATCCGCATACTACTTATAGTTGCTCTCAACCATAACTGTACCATACTTCAGTGCGACATTTCAAATGTGTTACTCCGTGGCGCACTCAATGAAGCATTATACATGAAACAACTATCATAATTCGATGATTCACAATTTCTCAAACATGTATGTCTACTTAAGAAATTCTTATGTGGGCTAAAACAAGCCCTCGCTAATGGTTTCTTACCTTCTAAGAGGTTTTCAAATCAGCAAGGTTGATCCATGGTTAATTCTCTATAATCAACACAATGTCTGCATCTTCGTACTCATTTATGTTGACGATATTTTTATCATGGGCAACAGTTCCACTCACATTTCCCAACTTATAGTTGCTTCCAATTCAAACATCTCGACCCCGTTGGATGATTTCTAGGAATTGAAGTTCACTGCTCATAAAATCACTATCTCCTTGGTCAATAAAGGCATGTACTTCAACTTCTTGAGACCGTGGGAGTACAGGATTGCGAACCCATCAGCAAATGTATGCAATCGAAGCAATCCGCTGCTACCATCTCAAGCCCTCCATTCCACAACCAGACACTCTACTGCCAGCTGACAGGGGAGTTCAGTGTCTCACAATCACACAACCAGACTTTGCCTACGCAGTTAATCGCCTTTGTCAGCACTCACCCACTATAGACAACCACAAGAATCTTACTCATTTGTTTCGGTACTTCGGTACTTGAAAGGTACGAATCATTTTAGTATGAAGATTGAACCAGGGAACCTTCAACTCATATCATATGCGGATGTCAACTGGGCGGGTGATCACTCCGACCGAAAATCCACAACCGAGGTATGTTTGTTTCTTGGCGACACTTATTCCCTGGCAAGTGAAGAAATAGTCTATTGTCACTCGGTCCTCCACTAAGGCCGAATATTGTGCATAAGCCATTGCTACGACTGATATCTTATGGCTTTTACGCCTTATTAATTCCGTAATAAGACGCAAAAGCCATTGCTACGACTGATATC
>NW_018164674.1:715466-716980 GCF_001263595.1 Phalaenopsis equestris
ATATATATGTATATATATATATATATATATAAATAAATCTTCCGATATAACTTCAGAGGCTTTTAACCGCTTTGATCAATGGCCTTCGAGCTTTCTACGATGGCACTTTATAAAAATGCTCGAAGGAGGTTCATTTTTATGTATTTACACATCTAACTGCTATGCATTGCTTTTTTCATTTATAGCACTTCAAATATTAATTATTGATTAATCATTTATTAAGTCAATCAATTATTAGCTAAAAAAATTATTTTATAGCTTTTTATTTTCCTAAACTAAACATAGATTATCTATCAGATTTATATTATTATGTATAAATTAACAAAATTTCAATTAACTTAAGAAATAATTCAATAATTCATATATCAATTAATAATCGTTTAATGAACTAAAAATTAACTTAAATCACATTAAATTAACCAACTTGCTAACTTCAACTTCCTTACTCCCTCTTTTGACTTTTTAGTGCATCTCTTTTGAAACTGTGAGTTGTTTGAGGGAGAAAATATTATGTAAATTTCATGCCGTTGGTTATTTGTTGTCTAAAATCAGGAAAAACCTAAAACCCGACATGATTATTGAGTACAACATGATTGTATTTTAATTTTTCTTACTGTATTAAGTATAAAAAAATATTCGAATAAATATTTTCATGTGAAAAATCATAAAGTACTATTATTTATTGTATTAAAAAAAATCAAAAGTAAATACGGGCTACCTGAACATTCCGGACATAATATTTTCAAAAAATGAAAGATTATTACTTATGGTACGTTAGGAGTTCAATGAGTTAGCTCCATGTTGAGCTGACAGGAAAAAAAAAATGTATTTTCTTGTGATTCGGCCCAATAACCCAAGAAAATATTTTTCTCGTGTTGTTCTTCATTATTCAGGTGTTATTTTAGTAGTATTGATGTGTTTTTTTATTTTTATAACATCATTAATTTTTTCAGAACACAATAATACATGAATATCACAAAAATATTAATTTAATAACACTAAATAATCCAGGAGAATATTTACTTGTGCTAATACAAATTTTATTTTTTTTATTTTTCTATTAACTCCATGCGTCCTTGAAAATTAATGTAGTCCGGGTCCCGAGTCCGGACGTAATTAAGGCGGAAGAGTTGCCATGCACCAACCGCCGCCGCTCGCCTCGTCTTCTTGCTCTTCCGCTCCAACAACATCGGCGCCGTAGAAGTTGGAGGATGTCGGAAAGACAGGACGCAGATCGGGAATTGTTATGCAGAGAAGCTTGTGGGATCTGCAGAGACGCGACGGGCTTAAATTTGTACTTTAAAACGTAAATATATTTTTTTTTTTGGTTTAGCGGGAACAAAAGCGTCGCGACGAAACAGAAAATTTTGATTTCGGGCCGACATTTTTAAACGCCGCTTCTACAGATTCGCTTTTTAAACTAACTTTCTTATAAGAAAATTTTTGCCGCAGGCAGTCGCAACTCTCCTTCTCTTCCCCCACTCCACCCCGTTCCTTACATATTGTTTTATTTC
>NW_018164674.1:720134-724930 GCF_001263595.1 Phalaenopsis equestris
CGGGGTGTGCACGACAACTCTCCCGCCATAATTACGTCCGGACTCGGGACCCGGAGTACATTAATTTTCAAGGACGCATGGGAGTTAATAGAAAAAAAAAAATTACTTTAGCACAAGTAAATATTCTCCCAAATTATTTCATGTTATTCATTTAATATTTTAATGATATTTATGTATTATTATATTCTTAAAAAATTAATGATGTTATAAAAATAAAATAACACATCAATACTACTAAAATAACACCTGAATAATGAAGAACAACACGAGAAAAATATTTTCTTGGGTTATTGGGCCGAATCACAAGAAAATACATTTTTTTTTTCCTGTCAGCTCAACATGGAGCTAACTCATTGAACTCCTAACGTACCATAAGTAATAATCTTTCATTTTTTGAAAATATTATGTCCGGAATGTTCAGGTAGCCCGTATTTACTTTTGATTTTTTTTAATACAATAAATAATAGTACTTTATGATTTTTCACATGAAAATATTTATTCGAATATTTTTTTATACTTAATACAGTAAGAAAAATTAAAATACAATCATGTTGTACTCAATAATCATGTCGGGTTTTAGGTTTTTCCTGATTTTAAATAACCAACGGCATGAAATTTACATAATATTTTCTCCCTCAAACAACTCACAGTTTCAAAAGAGATGCACTAAAAAGTCAAAAGAGGGAGTAAGGAAGTTGAAGTTAGCAAGTTGGTTAATTTAATGTGATTTAAGTTAATTTTTAGTTCATTAAACGATTATTAATTGATATATGAATTATTGAATTATTTCTTAAATTAATTGTAATTTTGTTAATTTATACATAATAATATAAATCTGATAGATAATTTATGTTTAATTTAGGAAAATAAAAAGCTATAAAATAAAATTTTTAGTTAATAATTGATTGACTTAATAAATAATTAATCAATAATTAATATTTGAAGTGCTATAAATGAAAAAAGCAATGCATAGCAGTTAGATGTGTAAATACATAAAAATGAACCTCCTTCGAGCATTTTTATGAAGTGCCATTGTAGAAAGCTCGAAGGCCATTGATCAAAGCGGCCCTCTGAAGTTATATTGGAAGATTTACATACATACCACTGAATTCCTATGTATATATATATATATATTTGGTTATATGTTGAGATACTGTTTTCTATATTTAAAAAATAAAAAAAAATAAAAAAAAGGAATTTTACTTGCACGCCACACAATTTTTGTGTTTACATTATTTAATAAATACATAAAATAAATTGATAAATAAGTAATAAAATCATCATTTAGTTAAAATTTTATCGAGCTCTTGGTGGGCCACTAGTAAACAACATTGGGCAAGAATTTCTAAGATGGTTCCATGGGTTTATAAATAAATGGAAAATATTGGGTTTTATAGCAAATAATGAGAAAAATGTCAAAATGAACCTCTACTTATTTGCAATTTTGGTCATTTTAGTCTCGGAGTTTATAAAAAGTGTCAATTTAATCTTCAGTCTCTTTTAATATGTATTAAAATAATTCTCAATGAGACTTATTTTAGCCCATATTAAAATAGTCTTGGATTAATTTGATATTTTTATAAAATTTGGAGCTAAAATGGTCGAATTCAGATAGTAACAACGACTAATTTGGCACTTTCCTCAATAAATAACACTATATGCAAGAAATCAAAGATCCCAAATTGCTTAGAAGGTCTCTCAAGTCATTCTATAGCTCCTCCATAAAATAATAGAAAATGATAGCTCCTCCATAAAATAATAGAAAATGATAGTCCCAATTTTACTTTGAAATTAAAGTTTGCACAATCCTAGGTGAAACAAATAACATAAAAAAATAGTTTTGGGGGACCAACAGTACTATCCACGTTCAACAGAGTTGATTTATGCATGCAAATCCAACATTAGGTCTACCTCGACTTTTCTTAACATGAGTCGAATCTACAATATCAGCAGATGGTCGACATTAAATGTGACCAAGCCATCTCAGACGACTCTCTCTAATCTTGTCTATTGCTGGAGCTACACCAACCCTTTCACGGATACATTCATTTTGCATTAAAATATTTTTAGATAACTTGGAAGTCACAATATTTGAGTAATGATAAAATCATGATTAAAGACACTTGTATATAAGCTAATAAAGTCACAAACTGAGATCTTAATTCATAAACAAAGATAAATCAGTTGCTCCTCTTTTAAAGCTGATATATATGTGGCAATTATCAGACAAAAATGGGGGCATTTAAATACATACGCCACCCAATTCCTACGTACTTACATATCTAAAACCTGAAATTTACATTTATACCACCCAAATCTTCCATATTACAACAAAAATCTACTGTTTAAGTTTAAAAAAATTGAAATATGCCTTTTTATTCATAGGAAAGGTGGCATACATGTAAAATATGAAGTTTATGTATTAGATATGTATATACATAAGAATTGAGTGGTATGTATGTAAATCTTCCTAGAAAAGGATGATTTAGGAGTTACTTAAATCTAAAGACGGAAGGAGTTTCCTTGACAGGGATGAAGGCTGGAGGGAAGAGCAACATTTCATTAATTTTTATCTATTGTTTACATAGTACTTTCTAGAGTTGCTGCTATATTATCACCTGCTTCCATTAGGTTGTGGTTTTAATATTATTGGTGTTGGGGACCACTAGTAGTGGTCCTATGTCTAATACCCTAATTCAAGCTGATGGCTCTTGGTAGAACAATAAGCTTGGTGCGAAGAACACGAAAATTGATGTTTGGGGAAAGCTTTTGCGAGGATGTCAGCTGGTTGCTATCGAGATTAAATGTGTTCAAGGTGAATGTTGTTGAGGTTGATGTGATCACGGCGAAAGTGGTGATCGATCTCTCTGTATTTGGTCCACGCATGGAATATAGGATTATTGGCCAGGGATATTGCTAAGATGTTGTCGTAGTAGAGATGTGTCGGTTGAGTGATAGGAATTTCAAATTTCGTAATAAGGCGCAAAAGCCATAAGATATCAGTCGTAGCAATGGCTTATGCACAATCTTCGGCCTCAGTGAAGGACCGAGTGATAATAGACTATTTCTTCACTTGCCAGGAAATAAGTGTCGCCAAGAAACGAACATACCTCAGTTGTGGATTTTCGGTCGGAGAGATCACCCGCCCAGTTGACATCCGCATATGATATGAGTTGAAGGTTCCCTGGTGCAATCTTCATGCTAAAATGATTTGTACCTTTCTGAATGCAACGAAAAGACCCGGAAATAACGAATAATGAGAGAATGGCTGACAAAGGCGATTAACTGCGTAGGCAAAGTCTGGTTGTGTGATTGTGAGACATTGGACTACCCCTGTCAGCTGGCAGTAGACTGTCTGGTTGTGGAATGGAGGGCTTGGGATGGTAGCAGCGGATTGCTTCGATTGCATACGTGTGCTAATGGGTTCGTAATCCTGTACCCCCACGGTCTCAAAAAGTTGAAGTACATGCCTTTATTGACCAAGGGAATATTGACTTTATGAGCAGTGAACTTCAATTCCTAGAAATCAGCCAACGGGGTCGAGATGTTTGAGTTGGAAGCAACTATAAGTTGGGAAATGTTCGTGGAACCGTTGCCCGTGATAAAAATATCGTCAACATAAATGAGTACGAAGATGCAGGCATTGTGTCGATTATAGAGAATCGACCATGGATCAACCTAAGGTAAGAAACCATTAGGGAGGGCTTGTTTTAGCCCATATAAGAATTTCTTAAGTAGACATACATGTTTGAGAAATTGTGGATCGTGGAACTACGATAGTTGTTTCATGTATACTGCTTCATTGAGTGCGCCCCGCAGAGTAACACATTTAAAATGTCGAATTGAGGTATGGTACAGTTATGGTTGAGAGCAACTATAAGTAGTATGCGGATTGTAGGAAGTTTAGGCACAGAGCTAAAATGTTTCGTGTTACTTTATGCGAACTCTTGTTGGTAACCTTAGCCACTAGTCTTGCCTTGTACCTCATAACCATGCCTTTGGTGTTGACCTTAGCATTTTGCCAATGAGAATGCTTCGAGGCATGAGTGTAGGAAGTAGGATCGGGAAGTGGTTGAGTTGGTGGATCGTTTTGAGGGTACCCATTCTAAGGCAGTTTATCATGGGATGTGGAGGTGGATTGGAATTAAGTAGAATCGATTGGACGGTTCATGTAGCTGTTGGAGAAGGTGTGGTAGTAGTTTGACTTGGAGATGTAGGGGATAAATAGGTGGTAGGTATTAAGAGGAATAGTGTAATCAGAAAAGGGATAGGTTGTTTAGCGACGGAAGGGGCATTAGATGCTGAATGAAGTGGAAATATATGTTCATCAAAGACCACATGGCGGGACACGATTTTTTTGGTAGTGGGTGTAAGCATATATAACCCTTATGTTGAAGTGAGTATCCTAGGAAAAAGCATTGTGCTGACCTCAATTCAAATATGTGGGATGTTTGGGGCTTTCTTCATGGGCAGCATGCGCGGCCAAAAACCCAAAGATGGGTGTAGGACGGGGAGAATTGGTGGAAGTGTTCATAGGGCGATATGTGAGTAGTGGTTATTGTGGGTTAACGAGGTGCACAGCAGTGAGGAGACTATCAGTCCAAAACTTGTAGGGAGTGCTTGATGTAGTATAGCCTGAATAATTTCAATGATGTGTCGATGCTTTCTTTCAACGACTCCATTTTGCTCGGGGGTGTGGGGACAAGAATAATGGTGTAGTATGCCAAGGTCATTGAGGAATGCAAGAATTTTAATTTTAGGGTTGAATTGGTGTTGGAGTGATTTAATCAAATTTG
>NW_018164674.1:725030-730231 GCF_001263595.1 Phalaenopsis equestris
GGGAGAAATGAGATTGCATTGGGTTCTCTTGAAGGAAGAAGAAGAAGCCCTTTCAAAAATCTCCTTAGAAGCTCCTTGAATGCTCTCCCTATAGCCTTCTTCTTTCCTAAGCTCCTCAAGCAAAATGACAGTCGATCCCTTACAAATGGCCTCCTTCCCTAGTTAAATTTTCTCTAGGGAAAAGACTACAAGTCCCTAGCCTCTTTCCTCGTTTGGAATGGATAAGAAAATGTTCTGCATGCCATTTTTTGGGTGAAAAAATAAACAAAAAGCAGGTAGAACACCGGTCATGGCTTCCTCGCTGGAGGGAATCCCAAGACTGGAGGTCAAAATCTGGAAATAGGATTCGGTGGTGCGGTCTAAGTTTTTGTGAGATCTAAGTTTCTCCTCTTTAGAAGCCTAAAATCTATCTATAAGACTTTCTTGTTGACTATCCTAAAAGCTTATTGATGGAACCGACCTCCCTTAGAAATTTTGAAAGCTTCCTTATTCTTTTTGGAGTTTCACATGTATAGTTCTAATCTTTAGTACTTAGAAGGTTGAAACCAATATGAAAAAGTTCATAGAGAATTTCTATAAGATCAATTGACCTTAGGATAACCCTGGGTGGCTTGGTCTTGGTCTCTTACACACATACACTTGAACATATCACAATTACCCACACACCTTAAACCCTAAAGTCACTTACACTTGACCTATCTCCTAACTCTTTTTAGAAACTCAGGTGGGTGGTCTCAATCCCTTAACCTTTGGTTAAGATGGCTATGATAAACATATCGATGATCCAAAATGAGTTCTTCTAGGCTTTAAGGAGGCTTCATGGCTTGCATGATCACCCAACCCAATCAATTCTAAAATATCCAACTTTGGCCTTCTAACCCCAAAATTTCTCAAAATTACCAAAATACCCTCGAGGCCTAAAAATACATAAAATCACCCAAAATTCCAATTTTCACTAAGAATCATTCCAAACCACCCTAAAATTGTTTAAATTGCCCAAACTTGCCCTAAAATTACCAAAATTGACAAAAAAAACTCTAAATTACTCAAAATTGTCAAAAATCTCAAAAAATTACCCAATTTCTACCAAAATTCCCTAAATCCACATCAAATCAATCAAAATCTCTAATCAGATATAATCTCACTCAATTCCAAGTCCATTTTCAAATTTGTCCAAATTCAAACTCAAAGTCAACCCAAGTCAACCATAAAGACAATTTTCACAAAATTGAACCCATGAGCCAAAATCAAACCTCATCAAATTTGTAAATATATGTTTATGAAAGACAATGACTCTTTTTTACTCTGCTTTTTTTTTTTTGTGAAATGAAACTGTTAGATAGATTGATCCGTCCAACCGAAAGTTATAGCATTGATAATTCAAAGCTTTCGGGCCAGATCGCGACAGCTAAGATACACACAGGAGCACACACAAACACACACCATCATCAAACAGAAACACACATTCGTACATATAAATCATTACGATTAAAATTGAATTAAAATATTGTTATAGCTTTTTTGGCTCAACTTATAATTTTTTTATTCTTATATCATATCCTATATAAGATAAACATACCTACCGAACATTTTTTTTACCTATATATACATATAATATGTAATCAACAATTTCTCATCATCTAACATGAATATCAAAACATGACACAGATCCCGAGACAATATTTTAAGAAAAAATATTCAAATTATGATAAGAGTCATCGAGAAGTCTGATTTCAACAATCTCATAGTCAAACTGACCGGCTCAACTAGACGGACCAAATGGTGCCAACATCAATCCAATATGAACCAGTTTGAGCCCTAATCAAGCCATTAAACCATGTTTGGAAGTTTTTCATACACATTAGGAAGGTTGAACTAATATCGAATTCAGTGAGTTTGTAATTGAATCGAGAGTCAGCAAGACAAATCCAACGAGTCCAATATCACTTAATTCTGACATTGTTAAGACATCCAAATGTTCATCAGGCACCGTCTGATCAAGGGAAACCCTCTAAGCCATCCGATCAAAATAGTTCATATTTCTCCATTAACTGCAATTAAAACTCTATAAATAGAGCCTCCACCCTCTTCATGAGGAGAGCTTGAGGCTTTAGGAAATGCTTGAAGCTTTGAGAATGAGCTAAAGTTCAATATAACTCCTTTCACAATTGACCACCGCCGCTTGCAACAAGCTCATATGCACGTCGACGTTATAATTCATAAGACTTTGTAACCCTTTATTAAATGTGAGACCGTGGTTTTTCACTTTATGGGTTTTTCACGTAAAAACTTTTGGCGTCATTACTAGTTAACTTCGCTTTTCTAAATGTATATTGAATCTTCACACCACACCAAACAAAATAATATATCACTCTACTACATTGAATTTTATATCACGCATTTTTTTGACACCATTTGTGAGAAACGAAACAACATTTTTGACTGTCTTCAACTCTAAGATGTTGAGCCCCAACTTCATTTCTTAATGGTGTACATTATTCAACTCACAAAGGAGCCATCTTTACATTTTAGAGATCATCTCTAGAGCGTCATTTGATGTGGGGGGCAAGCTTTACTGCAGTCTCGAAAGGTCGTTCATGTCAACATCCCTGTCATGATTGTAGTTGGGTCGTCTTCTTGCATCCTATTCAGACACAGTCTTTCATAAATTCTTCTATGTTGGATGGAAACCTTTACTGCAGTCTCACAAGATTGTCCATGTTAACATCCCAGACACGATAATGATGGGGCGGTCGTCCCTCATTTCATTCACATTACAAGTCTTCAAGAATCGCTCCTTTATTGGGGGCAATCTTCACTGCAAAATAATACTTCATCAACACCTCATTGTACCGGAGTTCCTCTTCAACCAGATCATGAAGTTGATCTCTCCAAGGTTTTATACATGGGTTTTTTACAAGTTCGTGTGAAAACGTCCTAGTTGGGGGGTAAAAGATTAAAAAATAGCAACTATTAAGTTGTCAAACATTATTTTTGAGTATGGTTGCAACCATACTTCCAAGAAAATATACAGTTCATTGTGACCTACACCCCAATCTCGGGAAACACAGAGCATGTGACACCTCATTTTAGGCTTAATTAATTCTAAGGGGGATTCGATTTAACCTCTTCCATCACATGCTACATTTGATAAGTAGAAGCTTTGAATAACAACCTCGTATAGTTTAAAAATCATTGATTGTTTTCATCAAACAATAACATATGTTTTTACTTACGATAGATCAACCATCCCCAATGGATTTCATATGACTTTGTCCGTTATAGGTTACTACCATCGAGCATCTTGAGCCATACAACCTAGGACGGGTCTTACATCCTCAGTGGATTCTCCTTTCAACTTTGCTCCAACATAGACTACAATCATTAGACAAACACACTTTGACTAACAATTTGAGAATAGTAAAAAATTCGTAGTGGATTAGAAGGTCTCGCAATACTCATTGAAGTCGAACTGAACAAACAAGACTTGATGGGAAGACACAATACCCTTGTCATTTGAGTTAAAGAGGCAATACCCAATAGAAAGCTATCATGCCCCTAGAAGTCGAGCCAAATAGTCAAGACTTGGCGGGATGATACGACACTCCTTGAAGTCAAACCCAAGAGGCAATACTAGACGAGAAGATACAATACTCATGAAAGTCTAGTCCAAGAGGCAAAACTCGATGGGAAGCTATCGTGCTTGTCGAAGATGAGCCCAATCTAAAAGTCTTAACGGGAAGCTAGTAGTTGATAAGGTCCTTACTAGAAAGACTCCAAGAGAGCAAGTTATTGATAGGGTCTTCACTCAAAGACCTCAAAATGCTACAAGCCTCGGGATGTATATGTACATCAAAGCCCTCATAAGGCTATGATCCTCACAAGACACCGAGGCATTTCAAGCTCTTAGACAACATAAGCCTTAGAAGATACACACCCAAGATGATACAACTCTCATAAGGCACAAGTCTAAAAAGGTACGTGATTTTTTTATATAAATTGCACAAGCTAACTTTGATTGCAGACTTTCACATGATTGACAAGCCAAAGAACCTCATAAGGCACAAAGCTCATAAATTTCCAATATCAATATGCAATTGAGAAGTTGGGCAACAACACCCCATAAATGAGGCAAAAAAACCTGAGAAGCAACATCAAATTTTTATTTTGCATCGAGTTGGAAAAAAACGTATAGGCAGACACATCATCACCGTGTAAAATGCCACAATAGGCAATTGCAAGGCTACAAAGACCAAAATATACTTATATAAGGGCTACAACAAATCAGCTCATTTTCGAGTGGAGTTGACATCGACTCTCTGACTCAGTACTTCTACGGATTTTTAGGGGGTTTCCAGATAGCACCGTCACATAAGCATGAAAATCTCCCCCTTAAAGCGCGACGAGAAAACTTCAACATTTATTCATCTCCACCGGAATGCGTAGTAGCAATAAGCAAGAAGATACCGAGCACCTGCTCGACAGGGACAAAAATAACTTACTTCATCTCAGCATCACGAAATAAGGTCTCGTTGATCGCCTGCTACACAAGTCAGAGATAAATTTCCTTTGCACCTTGTTCAAGAAAGAAGATATCGTTGATTAACTGCTACACAAAACGAGGACGACTTTCCTCTGCGTCGTAACTCGAAAGAAGATCTGGTTGGTCGCCAACTTTCTTTAGCAATGCAGTCTGAAAGAAGATCCCGTTGATTGCTTGCTATGCAGGATGAAAACAATTTTCTTCTGTGATGCAATACGAAAGGTCCCGTTGGTCGTCTGCTATGTAGGGCAATGACAAATTTCATTTACAAAAGAAGATCTCATTGGTTGTCTGCTACGCATAACATGAACGTCTTTCTTCAATAACATAGTTTGAAAAAAAAATTATCGTTGATCGCCTGCGACACTTGTCACAGAGGACTTTTTTTTATGGAAAATCCTAAATTATCTAGTAAGTAGAGATGGGGACTCTACCTCAACCATATTCCTTTTGCCTGTTTATAGACATAAAAAAACAATCCACATTTATGAAAAAAAAAATTAATTACAACAATTCAAAAAGAAAGAGAAGGGGAAATGGTTAAAAAAGCCGGTTTAAATTTAATCAAAATTTGCCTCTTTATCTTCTAATTTCAGAGCCCACTTACCTGCCTTCTAAAGTCTGATAAAAAAATATAAAAGAAATCATTTTTAAGCAT
>NW_018164675.1:0-4479 GCF_001263595.1 Phalaenopsis equestris
TAGACCTCAACCAAAAGTGAGGTCAACAATGAAATTTGGAGTCAAAATAACATTTTTAAGGAAATGCTCAGCGCTGGAAGCACCGACGGCGTAGAACAAATTAACACAGAGATTTTTTACTCAATGTCGATGGCACCAGACCAACGCCGATGGCGCCAAAGGTGATGCAGACCCCGTTTCTAGAAGGTTTGATGTATTTGGACGACTTTTTGAAGAGTTTTTGGAGACACCTCTTGGAGAGCCGATCTTGGGCTCTATTTGGGGCGAATTTCATCAGAAAATGGGCTCCTCTACGTCTTTTTTGCTCCTCTACTTTCATTTTTTGCACCACATCATTCCATTCCACTTCCATATTGGAGTTAATTAGTGATTTTTTTTTCATAGTTTAGAGTTTTTGTGGTGAGATTTAGTGTGAAACTTGCTATAAGAGTGTTGGAGAAGGAGAAAAGTGAGAGATAACTTCTTCCTGCATTTCTAAGGAAAGGCTACAATGGATTTGCTTAAGAAAGAGTTTTTAGATAAGTATCGTTTGTTTATTAGTGTTATATGAATTTTCTTTTATATATGAAATTTGTGTTTTATTATTTCTTTCTCATGAAGTCTTAGTAGTTCCCTCTATCTTTCTCCCTACTCTGAGATATGGTGAAATGAAGAGATAATATCAATGTGCCAATATTAAATTGTAAAATAAATTGTGATGATTTTTTAACTCCGAACTTAATTTACTTTTCGATCTGGACAATTTAATTATTAAAATGTGTTGTGAAACATATGATCCGGGAAATGAAGTATGAGTTCTACAACAGAGTAAGGCTCACATTTAATTCCATAAAGGAGAACATCATTTATGGAATTAAGTGCAAATAAATAGGGAAATATTCTTTGTTGGGTGTAGAATTGGAGAACCTTTAGGGTGACAGACTAAAATCTTCAATTCAGTCTTAGTATTTAAAAACTGAAGCCAGAGCTAGCCTTTAGGTGAAGAGAAGTGGGAGCTCTGAAGTGGGAGTCGGTATCCTCCTAGCCTAGTCACAGATTTAGGGATTAAACACTGAAATTAGCCAATGATTTTCTATGCACTGTATTAGAGTAGAGAATTAAAATAGCTCCTATTTGGCTATGAACATTTATCTCATCTCATTTTACCATAGCCTCATTGTATTGGAAATGATGCTTTTTCACATAAGAATCTCTGTTACATAAACATATTTAATATATTAGTATTTACTATTTTAAATTTTTCATATTTGATTTGATAATAGTTTATAAATTTAATTTTGATTACATCTCAACAATTGAAATTAGTGACAGTGATTTCAATTGGCTTTTTGTGAATTTCCTAGTAAAATTGTCATTTCCAATTTAAACATTCCTTGTAGGATCGATACTTGGGGTTTAAATAGAAAGTCCATTATTACTTGATAATGATACTTATACTTGTGTAGAATATGAATGTTAATTGATTATATTTAATTAAATTTTACACAATCTATCGCAACACAAAAAGTCAAATCAAGTTTTTGGCGTAGTTGCATGGGGAAGGTAACAGTTGAATTAAATAGTTTTGATAAATTAGGAAATTTAGAGATAATATATATATCATAAAAAATAATTATTATTAAAATAATAACCATGGATTTAGGGACTAAAAACTGAGATTAACCAATGATTTTCTATTCACTGTATCAGGGTAGAGAATTAAAATTACTCCTTTTTGGCACAATACATATTATGAAAATTTATCTCATCTCATTTTATCATAGTCTCACTGTAGTGGGAAGGATGCTTTTTCACATAAGAATCTACGTTACATAAACATAGTTATTAGATTAGTATTTTTTGTTTTAAATTTTACATATTTGATTTGATAAAAGTTTAGAAATTTAATTTTGATTACATCTCAACAATTGAAATTAGTGACAGTGATTTCAATTGACTTTCTATGAATTTCCTAGCAAATTTCTCATTTCTAATTTAAACCTTTCCCATATGATCGATATTTGGGGCTTAAATAGAAAGTCCATTATTACTTGATAACGATACGTATACTTGCATAGAATCCGAATATTAATTGATTATATTTAATTAAAATTTACATAATCTATCGCAATAAAAAAAGTCGGATCAAGTTTTTGGCGCCATTGCTGGGGAGGGTAACGATATATTAAAAATTTTTGATATATTAGGAAGATTTAAAATAATATATATACCATAAAAAATTATTATTATTAAAAAAAAATAATAAAATAAAAAAATTAAAAATAAAAAATCCAAAAAGAAATATTTTTATTAGAGTGTTTTACTTTGCTTGCTTTATTTGTTTATGTGAAATATTGGATCTGAAGGTTTAGTACCTTACGATTCAGAATTAGAACATACTATTAGAAAAATTCAAAAACAATAAAGATAAATTAAAATTTTACAAGAAATGACGAATAACTTAGATAATAAATGAAAATTGACAAAGAACTTTAAGAGATTATGTGAATCCGACAGCAGATGAACTTTACTTGACTATTCAAAATCTTGATGTTGCTGCTAATTCATTCGAGCTTAAACCTGCTATTATCCAAATGGTTTAAAATAGTAAATAATTGAATCTTTATCCAAATGGTTTAAAACATTCGAGCTTAAACCTGCTATTATCTAAATAATTCGAACTTAAACCTGCTACTCAATCATCTTATGAAACTTTAAACGCTATAAATAATCGAAATAATAATCCCTATCTAACTAATTTTAACCTGGTTGGAAAAATCACCCTAATTTTAGTTGGAATAATTATAATAATTCGGTGAATCCATTCGGAAATCTGAACAATCAAGGAAATCCTAATTTTCGACCTAATTATCCACTAGAATTTAACTCCAATCCTAAACCACAAGTTAAGTAAAAGAAGTTGATTATGGAAGAAGTGATGTTGAATATGGGAAATCAAATACAAAATCAAGGGGCTACTATTAGA
Organism: Phalaenopsis equestris; assembly: GCF_001263595.1. Taxonomy (NCBI): domain Eukaryota; kingdom Viridiplantae; phylum Streptophyta; class Magnoliopsida; order Asparagales; family Orchidaceae; genus Phalaenopsis; species Phalaenopsis equestris. Next base: position 2,966 of record NW_018164675.1, read on the forward strand.
AACATTGAAAATCAATTAGGACCTATTGCTATTGCACTTAGTAATAGACCTTCTGGAATACTTCCAAGTACTGTGAAAGTTAATCCAAATGATCAAAATAAAGAGCAAATTAAAGCTATCCACTTACAAATTGGAAAAGAAGTTGAAACAAGGATCCAAAGAGAAACTTATTTTAATGAAGAGAAGGAAGAAATGGAAAATGATCAACATGAAAATGAACAACCCAGGTTCCTTTAGAAAAACCATTACCTCCATTTCCTCAAAGACTGAAGTAGAAAAATAAAGATAAACAATTTACAAAATTTTTGGAAATCCTTAAGAAATTAACAATAAATATTCCTTTTGTTGAAGCTTTGGAAAAAATGTCAAGTTATGTTAAATTTATGAAGGATGTATTAAATAAGAAAAGGAAGTTTATAGATCATGAGACTGTTGCACTTATTGAAGAGTGTAGTGCTATTAATCAGAAAAAGCTTCTTGAAAAGTTAAAAGATTCTGGTATTTTTACTATACCTTGTGACATTGGAGAAAAGTTTTATGGAAAAACTTTATGTGATTTAGGAGCGACTATCAATCTTATGTCTTTATTAATTTTTAAACGTTTAGATTTGGGAGAAATTTCCCCTACTACTGTAACTCTTCAGTTAGCTGATCGATCAATAACTTATCCAAAAGGAGTTATAGAAGATGTGCTAGTAAAAGTGGATAAATTTATTTTCCCTGTAGACTTTATAGTAATGGAGATGGAGGAAGATAAAGAGATTCCCATTATTTTAGGGAGACCATTTCTCTCAACAAGGAGAGCTGTAATAGATGTGCAAAAAAGGAGAATTAATGATGAGAGTTAATGATCAATAAGTAAAATTTAATATAGCAAAAGCTATGAAATGTCCTGCAATAAAAAAGATAATGAATGTTTCAGATGGAAGAAGCTGATTATCTAAGTAATGAGCAGTTTAAGAATGAGTTCAAAGATTTAATTATTTTTGAAAACAAGGATGAAATAAAGAAGATAATTTGGATTATATTCAAGGCAAATTTGAAACTTTAAACTTGCTGAAAAATGACAGTAAAAATCTTATTTCTTCAAGTATTAAACCACCTGAACTTGAATTGAAGATATTACCTGCTCATTTAAAATATATATTTTTTGGAGAGTCATCTACATTGTTTGTTATTATATCTTCTGAGTTAACTGAAATTCAAGAATAAAAGTTGATAGAGATGTTGAAAAATTATAAAAAGGCTTTTGAATGGACTTCAGCAGATATTAAAGGAATTAGTCCTTCAATTTGTATGCACATAACTTTATGAGATGAACAATACAAACTTATAGCTGATCCTCGGAGGAGATTAAACACAATAATGAAAGAAATTATTTAAAAAAAATTTTAAAATGGTTGGATACTGGAATTATTTATCTTATTTCAATCAGTGCTTGGGTATGCCCAATTCACTGTGTTCCAAAAAAAAGGAGGAGTGACCATTGAAGTAAATGAGAAAAATGAATTAAT
>NW_018164675.1:4764-22439 GCF_001263595.1 Phalaenopsis equestris
GAAGTATTTATGGATGATTTTTCCGTATTTGGGATTTCGTTTAAGTTATGCATTAATAATTTAGAAAAAAATTTAGAGATATATGAAAAAATCAACCTAGTCTTAAATTAGAAAAAATGTCAATTTATGGTTGTAGGAGGTATTGTGCTTGGGTATAAAATTTCTGAAAAAGGCATCGAAGTAGATCATGCAAAAATCCAAGTGATAGAAAAATTACCACCTCCTAATAATGTTAAAGTGGTGAGAAGTTTTCTAGGACATGCAGGACATGTTGTTTTTTACAGGCGCTACATAAAAAATTTTTCAAAAATAACTAAACCCCTATGTCAACTTTTAGTAAAAGATACAAAATTTGATTTTAATGACGAATGCATAAATGCATTTGAATTATTAAGGAAAAAGGAAAAAATTAATCACTGCACCTATAATAGTACCACCTGACTAGGAAAAACCACTTGAAATAATGTGTGATGATATTGATTATGCTATTGGGGTCGTATTAGGACAAAGGCACGATAAAGTTTTAAAAGTTATATATTATGTTAGTAAAACTCTAAGTAATGCTCAATTTAATTATACTACTACTGAAAGAAAGTTATTAGCTATTGTTTATGCCTTTGATAAATTTAGATATTATTTAATTGGAACTAAATGTATAGTGCATATAGATCATTCTGTTATTAAATACTTGATGCAAAAGAACGATGCTAAACCAAGATTAATTAGATGGATACTTCTATTATAAGAGTTTAATTTTACCGTGACAGATTGAAAGGGAAATGATAATCAAATAGTTGATCATTTGTTTATAATAGAAATAGAAATATTAACTAATTTTGTAAATGAAATTTTAGAAAATTTCCCTGATTAACATTTATATAATATTGATGAAATGGATGTACCGTGGTATGCTGATATAGTAAACTATATTGTAAGTGAAATTCTACCACTTGATATCAAGAATCCAGAAATTTATCTATGATTTAAAAAACTATTTTTGGAATGACCCATATTTATATAAACAATGTAAAGATTTAATTATTAGAAGATGTTAATGAAGATATTAAAACATGCGATATATGTCAACGAGTAGGAAATATTTCTAGAAGAAACGAAATGCCAAATGCCTCTAAATTACACATTAGAAGTTGAAATTTTTGATTTGTGGGGATTAGACTTTATAGGATCATTTATGCCTTCATCTGAAAATTTATATATATTTTTTGTTTTTTATTATATGTTTGAAGCTATTGCTGTGCCTAGATGTGATGCTCAGAGTGTTTCTAAATTTTTAATTAAAAATATTTATACAAGATATGGAATTTCGAGAGTAATCATTACTGATGGAGGATCTCATTTCAGGAGATTTCAGGAATAAGAGAATAAAAAAACTAATAAAAAATATGATATAATGCATAGATTTTCTACTTCTTATCATCCTCAAACTAGTGGTCTAGCAGAAATATCGAATCATGAAATTAAACGCATTTTAGAAAAAGTTGTAAATCCTTGTAAATTGAATTGGTCTGCTATACTAGATACTGCATTATGGGCATACATAACTGCTTATATAACTCCTAGAGAAATGTCCCCATATAGATTGATTTTTGGAAAAACATGTCATTAATTAGTAGAATTGGAACATAAAGCATTTTAAACTATTAAAGAATTTAATTTTAATTTAAATGGTGCTGGTGAGAAAATGTTTTTGCAACTCAATGAACTTGAGGAGATTAGAAATGAAGCATATGATAATGTGAAAATCTATAAAGAGAAAATGAAAATATGGCATGATCAGGCATGGCATGATCAGAAGATTGTTAAGAAGAAATTTGAACCTGGACAAGAAGTTCTACTTTATAATACAAGATTGAAATTGTTTCCAGGAAAACTAAAATTTAAATGGTTATGACCATTTAAAGTGGTTAAAGTCTAACATTATGGTATTGTTGTTATTAAATATCCTAACACTAGAAAGATATTTAAAGTTAATGAGCATCATTTGAAACATTATTATGAAGGGCACATACCTCAATTTAAAGAAGTTTTAATGTTAAGTCAACCCAACTAAACAAATGGTATGTCGGGCTGACGACGTTAGGCTGACGACGTTAAACCAAGCACTTTGTGGGAAACAACCTATACTTATATTGCTATGTATTACTATTTAGTTCGTTAAGTGTCTTTTATATTAGTAGATAATAAACCTACACAATTGCATTTATTATAAATTAAGTCAAATATTGGTATTGGAGGAAAATTTGGAATCGAATTGAATAAAAAAATGAATATCGCAATTTTGGCCACTGGCGCCGACGATGCCCTAGATAACGGCGATAATGCCAGACATCAGCGCCGACAACGCTAATCGGGAGCGTCGACGGTGCCGAGTGCGGTTGGTCGGTTTTAGACAACATTTCATGGGTTTTGGTGTGATTTCACTTCATAATAACCGCAGGGACGAGTTTAAAAAGGCCTAAAAACATCCTTAGACGCCTAGTAACTTCCTATTTTTGGATTCCATGGCTTCCAATTCCAGAAACACTTTGAGGTATGGAGTTTTCATCAAAAGAAAGTTTATTAGTTTTGACATGCAGTGATTATACAGAAAAGTTATTACAAAGAGTAGATTGATCAAGGAAAGAGGACTTTCTAATCATGGGGTGATCAATCCTACTGGTCTGATTAATAAAATCATTTTGCAGAGGTGTTGGGAAGTTCTGTGTTACACTAAGTATGCGGTTGTCGTACATGTAGTGAAAGATTTTTATGCAAACTTACATGGAATTACTCAAGGTGTTGTCTTCGTACGAGGTAAGGTTGTACCATTTACTCCTGCAAGGATTACTGAATTGTATATGATATAGAACATTCCAATCTGTCATAATACAAATTTCATTCCTACGCGAGATTTGATGCAAGACGTGTATAATCTTCTGACAGATGAAAGTGATATGTGGGAGATACGAGATGAAGGATATGTTAGTTTCTCCACTTCATTACTCAATCCAATTTCAAAGCAATGGCATTTCTTTTTTGCTGCAAAATTACACCCTACTATGAAAATTAGTAGAGTTACCAAAGAATGTGCTATTTTAAATTACTGCATTCAAATGAAAAAACCCATTAATATAGGTCTATTATATTTAAAATCTATTATAGGTATCCTTACTAATGGACCAATTAATGGACTTAGGCATCCATCTACCATCTTTTTGATTTGCAGTCAAGCCCAAGTTCCATATGAAAGTTTGGAAAAGGCTTTATTACCTTGGGAGCCCATGAATCCTATAGATGAGAATTATTATGGAAATGGAAATGAAGTATTAGAAGCCATCATAGATCAATCTTCACATGCTTCAAAACCCATGGAATCCAAAAATAGTGAAATGAAGAGATAATATGAATGTGTCAATATTAAATTATAAAATAAATTGTGATGATTTTTTAACTCCAAACTTAATTTGCTTTTCAATCTGGCCAATTGAATTGTTAAAATGTATTGTGAAACATATGATCCAACAAATGGAGTATGAGTTCTACAACAGAGTAAGGATCACATTTTATTCCATAAAGGAGATTATCATTTATGGAATTAAGTGCAAATAAATAGGAAAATATTCTTTGTTGGGTGTAGAATTTGAGAACCTTTAGGTTGACAGACTAAAATCTTCAATTCAGTCTTAGTATTTAAAAATTGAAGCGAGAGCTAGCCTTTAGGTGAAGGGAAGTAGGAGCTCTGGAGTGGAAGCCAGTATCCTCCTAGCCTAGCCACCAATTTAGGGATTAAACACTGAGATTAGCCAATGATTTTCTATGCACTATATCAGGGTAGAGAATTAAAATTGCTCCTATTTGGCACAACACATATTATGAACATTTATCTCATCTCATTTTACCATAGCCTCATTGTAGTGGGAAAGATGCTTAATTTTGCATATTTGATTTGATAATAGTTTAGAAATTTAATTTTGATTACATCTCAACAATTGAAATTAGTGATAGTGATTTCAATTGACTTTCCATTTCTGATTTAAACCTTCCTTGTAGAATCGATACTTAGAGCTTAAATAGAAAGTCCATTATTACTTGATAACGATACGTATACTTGCATAGAATCCAAATATTAATTGATTGTATTTAATGAAATTTTACACAATATATCGCAACAAAAAAAGTCAGAGCAGTCTGCTACCAACAAACCATCTCAATGAATTGACCAGAGAGAGAGCGACATTAAATTATTGTATCTAGGAAGGAAAGCTCATCAACATAGGAGCTTTGATTTGTCAGACTATCATCAGTTATGTCACTGTCGTTACTACTGCAGGTCTGGGATTTGCTTCCTTGATCTTTTCTTTGTGTGAGCGGGCTGGAGTTAAATATGATAACTGAGAGGAAGTGCTGTTACCTCTAAACCCCATCACTAAGGTGAATGTGAAGACTTATTCTGAGCATTCTATTTTTGGTTGGAGAGGAGGATTTTCTAGGAGTTATGGAATGGAGATGTATGTTGCTTCTACCTCTGTTGCTTCTTCATCTAGACCATCTACCTTACGTGCTTCTACATCTAGAGGTGAGTCTACTGAGACCCAAGATCAATTATTGCAGAGGATGATGGATCATATTAATTTTGCAAAATTTAGAGCATTTTGCAGAGCATAATGATAGGTATAATAAGAGAAAAGGTGATTATGAACAAAAATTTCACTCATCTTTGGAGAACCTCATTAGGGGTAACCAAGGAGTGCAATTTTCTCCATATCCTAGATACCCTGAGTATGAGCTGCAAAAGTTTGGGATAGCGGTGACTCAGAGGATGAAGAGTAGAACTGGGAGATTTATTTTATGATTTTAATATGATATGAACTATGTGGTTCGAGCTTGCTACATTTGCTTCTGTGTGTTGGTTTAAACTATGTGATGTAATGTGTTTTCAAGTTTTGGACTTGAGACATGTATGTATGTTTATTTGATTACATATTGTGATGTGTGAGACTTTTATTTTTAATTTTATTGTAATTTTTGTGTTAGTTAGTAGTTTGTTTTAAAATTCTAGGGTAGTAACTGTTGTGATTTTTGTGATTTAGTTAGTTTATAACTTAACTTAATTCTATGTCTTTTGTAAAGTTGAAAATCTTGCTAACTTAGGTCTTAAATTTGAAACTTAGGAAACTGCTACCCTGTATTTTTCTTTTAACATATTAGTGTGTTAGTTTGCTTTTATGTTTATACCCACTGTTTAGAAGTCTATTGAATCTCTACATGTTGAATTGAAATGAAAATATTAAAAAATTTGATCAAAATTAATTTTACTCCTCTTTTTAGTTTTATACTTGTATCATTAGGGTACAAAAATTCTTGTTAGTAGTTATTTTAATTTTCATTCCTGATTAGATATAATTGATGCTAAACTATTTAATCTGTTAAAAATTTAAGTTGTGGGGGGATGAAAAATATTTTTAAAACTTGAATTTTATTTGTTCTCAAATGAACTACAAGTGAATTTGATTTGAAAAGAAAAATTGATCATGTATATGAAGTTATATTGGGGAAGTAAAATTTCATTTTAGAAATGAGTAAGAGAATTTAGTTGAAATTTTGAGTATTGAAGAAAAACTTTAAGTTAAAAGTTTTTAATGTAGAATATGATTAATATAAGTAACTATCTTTAGTAAGAAACATTGTATTTTTGAAAATATTAGAAATTTAGACATTTGTTTTTAATATTTAAATTTGTTTTATTAAAGATAATTTTCAAAGCTATTATTATATTTATAAGTAAAATTTTTGTATCAAGACTTTGCTTTAGAAAAAAAAAAGTAGAATTCAAAATTATTAAAGACCTATCCATATATAGTAATCATTGCCTAAAAAAAAGAAAAGAAAAAGAAAAAGAAAAGAAAAAGAAAAAGAAAAAAGGAAGAAGAAGAAGAAAAAAAAGTGAGGGAGGAGAAGCTTGAGGATTAGTGCCTAATCAACAATTGGTTCCATATTTGATCTTGTTAAAGTATAAGACTTGAGAAACTCTTAAGCTTAAGGATATAATATGGTAAGTAAAATAATTCTTAATAAGAATTATAAGAACTTATATTTTCATCTTTCTTAACACTAAAAATTTCTAAACTTTAAGTTGGTCTCATTTACTGAATATATTTTCTAAATTTGACTACTATATTTCTAAATCTAAATTTTAGTAACTCCTAAAGAAAATCATATACATATCATACATATTTAGTTTTTAAAGATTGAAGTGTCACTTGAGGACAAGTAACATTTTAAGTTTGGGGGATTTTGATACGCCTAAAATATATAGTGTTTTTATACACATTTTATACCTATTTTTCAGATATTGCACTTTAATGGAAGGTATTTTTGTGTTTTTCTTTCAGGTACAAGTAAAAAGGTGAAAAATGCTTAAAGAAGTGAGAAAGGATCAAATTTGGAGAAAATAAGTGAAAAATGTGCAAAAGTGTTTTGGCGCCTAAGCGCCAGATCTAACAGTTAAGCATCGGGTAAACAGAGAAGACCGTGCCTAAGCACCAGAGGCCACACGCTTAAGCGCCAGCGGCAGGGGGGGGAGGAGCGGCAGTTATTGGACTAGTAAATTCGGTTTTTGTGAATTTTGAAGAGATTTTTGAGGCACCTATTGGCTTAGTAGGTGGTTACAACCACCATGGATGAAAATTATTGCGAAAGGATGTATATCTTGAAGAAATACATCGAATCAAGACACATTTTTGAAGAGATACCAAGGTACCTTTTGGAGAATTATAAAAGAAAGAAGATTGGGACTTTGAAAGAGGTCCTGAAAGTACTCGAAAAGTTTTGAAAGTTCAAAAATTGGGGAGTTAGTTGGAGAGATTTTCAGGAAATATTTATCCTTTTTTTTAATTTCTAGTTTTATATTTAGAGTGTTGTAAAAGAGAAGAGATTCAAAGGAACTTAAAGAGTTTGGTAGAGGACTTGATATAAGTTTTTATCTTTTGTTTTAGACTACTTTTGGTTTTAATTGAGACTTGTTGTTGGTTTGACAATGATTTCTACTTTTAAACTAAAGTGTGGTTTTGTTTTCTCTATGGATTCTGAGTAGTTTTCTTTATCTTTCTTCTTAAAATGATAAGTAATTAAGTGTTGGATGAAAGTTGTGGAGAGTACTGATCTTTAATGTTGGAAGAACTTGTGATGATTTAAGTCTATGTACTTCATTTACTTCTTGATTTGGCAAATCCAGATGTTAAAATTTGTTGTGAGAACATGTAAGAACTGGGCTGGTATTATCTCAGTCAACAATTGAAAAGAATCACATGAGGTTGTATGAATGATAATGTAATTGGTTTATTGTTTTAGGTTTTGATACGAGATGTTAGTCCCTAGGTGGAGGGAATCAAGGGAACTCTAGAGTGAGAGCTAGTATCTTCCCTGCCTAGTCGGTCTTCAGAACTATTCAAATTTTAAATTAGCCAATGTTCATTATAACATCTCTAGTAAGGGTAAAGAATATTATTTCTCTTATTTGGCACATTACAATATGCATACATCTACAATAAAATTCCTATACTTATTACTGATTCATGATAAGGAGAAATATATTTTCATATTTAGTGTTTTTCTTGTACAAAAACTCAAGTTATCTTTTTAAGTTTGTACTATTTTTGTCAAAATATTAAAATTACCAAAAATATTTAAACTTTCTTTACTGCGAATACATCTTTATTTTAAATAATTATCTTTTTAAAAATAGAAAGTTTTCCAAAAATTGCATATTGCATATCTTCCCTATGGGTTTGATATTCATGTCTTAATTAAAAAGTCCTATATTACTTGATAACGATACGTATACTTGCGTAGTATCCCAATATATATAAATTAAAAGTTAAATTCTTATTTTTCTTTAGGAAATATAAGTAAAAAATATAATCAGAATTATTTTAATATTATTGCATATAAGCAGTTTCAGGATCATGGCTCTCTTCTATTAGACAATTGTGCCACTCTGCCCTCCACCATAGCTTATTGGCATTGGCCAATGAGAGGCTAAGTCATGCCCCTTGGCCTCAATTATAAATAGTCCCCTTTCACCGACAAATTTGGAGATCATCCAAAACCTAAAAGAAACTCTACCCAATTGCTTCAAGAGCATCTCACAGACTTCTTAAGTGCAATCCAACCATCTTAATTCGGAAGTCCTAAAAATTATCCTTAATACAAATTTTTATTTTCTAAGTAAATATCAATTTTAATTTGGTTTAAAATAATTATAATAAATAAAAAAATAAGAAAAATATGAAAATTTGTTTGGAGTGTTTCTTATGACTAGAGGGGTCTAAGAAAAATAATATTGAGATTAATATAAAAACTTTTTTAAGCTATTTTATAATTTTAAAATAATTAAAAATACCAAAAAAATACCAAAAAGGTGAAAATACTCCAAATTGCCTTAAATATTAACCTAACCACAAAGAGTAACCTAAAGATGTATTTGTAAATTTATAAGGGTGTAAAATAATATTTTTATAATTAAATTTATTTTCCTTAATTTGTGAGAAAAACAATTACAATAAATAAAATAAAATTCACAAAAATACAAAATTTACTGTTATGGGTTCTTTGGAATCAAAGAAACTTATGAAAAACATAAAAATGTTTTTTTCTAAAATAAAATATATTATTTATTTATTAATTCATAAAATCAATCAAAAATTATAAAAACTAAAATATATATTAAAAATTCACAAAAAAAATCATTTCTGATGGTTCTCTTACCTAAGTGAACCTCCAAAAATTTTCTTAAAGACATAAAGTTTATTTTACTTGGTTCATTTAATTATCTTTGAAAATCCCTATTTTTTAATGAAAATAATTAGAAAAAATTAAATAAAAATAAAAAAATATAAATCCTCTTCCAATATTCTAACAGATCCATGAGTGGGATATCAATAAATTTTCAAAGTCATGTGAGCTAAACTTAAGGGATTATGAAGTGGAGACCCCTAAAGGCAATGCGGTAATTAAGGAATTTTTCAAACTTAGCCAAAATTTAGGGCAAACCAAAGGGTAAAAGAGTAACATTGATCATAATTAATTCTCTGAAATGATGGAAACATAAATGGTTAAATGATAGAAACCAACTCATTATATTTTCTATAGAAGGGTAAAAATGTAGTTTCTCAAATTGTTATGTTTTGGAAGTTTATTAAATTGGATGATCCTAAGGTGAAGGGCTTATGTTAGGAAGATAAAAACTCGCTAATTGAAATCCATAGATCATCGGTTACATGATGATGCAATCTTTTAACAATAATTAAGTTCACCTCATTCAACCTTTTCCCAAAATTACGAATCCGTCCATAAAGACTTAAGAGCTGATCATGAACTAGGTTTGATCTAACATCATTTAATGGGTCTTAGAAAAGATAACACAATCAATCATAAACATATGTCAAACATTCCAAGCTCAATCATAATTGAAAGAGTAAAGATTCCTTAATAACTTAACCTGCCCTTAAGAATGTTCACTCACATAATTTCTAAGTTAAACATCAAATGAATGTTATCCCACTCATTGATTAATTAAAACATTAAATGTTCACTGAGCAAAAGTTAAAATAGTATAACTAATTTAACTAGGAGTGATTAATTCAACAAAATATTAAGTATTCATGAAATTGAGGTGATTCAGAAGATTTTAAAAGATGGTTAGGGGTCAATCCCTGGGCCCTTTTATAGCCTTCTGAAAGCTTTGAAGGGCCCACATAACTATTATTCTTTGTTAAAGAAAATCATCCATAAAAACTTTAGGGATCCACCAAGACATACCTCAAGGCCCGTTAATACAATGATTCCAATAAAATACCCTACACTACTTATCTTATAGTTATGCACAATGCTCAAGGGTTTAAGTCATAAATAAGGTATTTAGACTCGTGTGAGCAGTCGGGGATATTCTTGCCACATATGGATCATCGGGCTTGTGTAAGCCTGAGGTCAAGGTGGCAAGGTCAATGATGAAATTTCTTATGTGTGTTAAACGAGGGATGCAAAGTGGGATTTTGAAATAGTATCTCCTACCTCAATGATCCTCAATAAGGAGAAAGGAATGGAATGATGATACTATTCACCAAATTTTGGTGGGAAATGCCCCTGACACTCTTAGGTTGCTGGTAGTCCTAAACTAATTAGAGTAATTAGCATGTGGACTATATTACTTTACAAAAATATATTTAAGAGAACAAAAATCTCTTTCACAACATCACTACTTTTCTTGCCAAAGTAAACTTCACATGCATGAAAAGTTTAATGATTTTGATGAAAACCTATAAAGGTCCACGACTTAATCACTCGGATTAAGGATAAAGATTGCCCTTCCTCGGGTTGTCAGGATGGTGACTTCTATCATAGTTGAAAATACATAAGGCACATAGACCAGCTCTGAGCCCCCACCTTTACTAAAGTCTTACACTCAATCTCGATGTTTCATATGTGACTACAGTGTTTACTCGTTCATGCTGTCTCACAACTCATTTTCAACTTTTTCGTACTGATTTTTCCTAGTTTCTCTTCCTACAATTTACTTAAATGCCCCGCAACTATATTATGCTTTATGATGCTAACCATGCACCAGTAGCAGGAGTGCCAGGTACACATTTACAGTTTATTTATTGCAACTTTATTATTTTAGCTTATTTGCACTTTACTTTACTATGCATGCTTTACTTGTGAAACAAAAATACACTTTAAAAAAATTAACACAACTTTAAAACCCTTTGAACACGCTTAATCTGCTCCTTTTGAATTTACGAGAATCTCTCAGATAAGATAACATGCAGTTGCTAATTAGAATTCTTCAGTCTAACTGAGCTTAACAACTTTTATAAACTAAGTAAATTCAAAACAAATTGTGATGTCGGGACAACAGACCCATGGGATCTTGACCGATGTTGCTTAACATAAATTAAAAATACTCCTCTATAAACATTTTAATAATAAAATCTATTAATAACAAAACAAACTGTAAACCTTGGAGCTACTAGTACAACATGTAGCTTAGGGAAGACTTTGTGGACAACACGACGAGGTCACAATGCACAAAAGAACATCTTTGAGAGAGCAAAAGAGATCTTCCCCAACAAAACCTTTTCTTAGGCTGAATAACAACATCCCATAGGAATTCAAGGTAGTCCGCCTAGTGTGACATAAATCCTCACATTATCTTTAGGTCTTTGCACAAACATATTGTGCAATTTAAGCCCTAAATCTTTTAGAACTTTGAGATTGTCTTTCGGCGTGGCATAAATCCTCCTATATTTTAGGATATTGAATGATCAGATATCATGAAAATGTAAGTCTTAAGTAATAAAAATGATAGGATGAAACATCAAGTAAAATCATCTTCGAAACCAAAGCCAAACCATAGGATATTCTGGTAAGCCACTGAGGTTCTCCTCGAGATTTGTGACATCCCTTACTTCTCTTTCCTTTGGATTCTGAAAATAAGTGATCCCATTTGATCCACTCCCATTTGGATTTTCATGTCCTTCTTTAAACAATAAACTTTGTATTCTTAGAGGCAAACTCCTCTGGTAATTCGAGAGTTTTCTTAAGTGACTTTGGTCGCTTAAGATGTAATTAACTTTTGGGGCTTGCCTCTATAGGGAGCTAAATAACCCAAGTAATATAAACAATATATAATCCTTATATTAGATAAGGAAACTTGTCAGCTAACATATAGAAAAGTTTTGTAGACCAGATAGATGTCATAAACTCTCTTATTTTATTTAATTGAGCTTGCTGACAAGTAAGGTGTCTATTATTTAGAATAGGTGCACTGCTTGTAGTGTTGTTCCCAATCATTTAAACAATTAAAATTTATGGAATCTATTCGGTCTCAAATTTTTTCAAATTAAAATATTATATTTTCAAAATCAAAATTACATATATTCATATACATTAAAGTAAAAAAACCAGATCATTCTCAAGAAAAAATCCCGACCAACAGTGATGTGTTAGACTAGGACTAGGATGTTAAATAGTTCTTTGATGCATCTGACAATTGTTCTCTATTGGATTAGTTATTCTAATCAAGCGTCACTTTGGTGCTTTTTGGTGTGCTTGTGTCCTTAATATGCATGGTAGCATATTAAGGTGTTCTTTGATCCACCTTAAAATTATTTATTTCTGGTGCATATTTTATAATTGTTTTATGCATATTTTTAGTGATATTGCACTTTACATAAAGGTATTTTGTATGTTTTTAGTTTCAGATACATGGAATGGACATTTGGAGAAAATGAGAGAAAAATGAGCAAAAATTGTGCGATTTGTCTGGCGTCACAACGCTGCACCCTAGCGCTATAGCACCATAGACGGGTTCAGTGGGAAATATAGCACTAGTAACTTTTCTTCTAGAAGATCCATTGAATTTGGTTGAATTTTGGATGGGTGTTTGAAGTAATCCTTGGTTATTTTCAGAGTTCAATTATTATGGACAAAAATTGGATGAAAAAGAGGACATTTTGGTAGCATTTGAAGTCTTTAGAAAGTCTCACTTTTGTGTTTCAGTGTGAGTTTAAGTGTGTTTTGTGTTGTAATAGTAAGAGTTTGGAAAATTCTTCAAGGAGACTCCAAAATTTGTGTTGGGGAGAAGACATAAGGTATTTTATATCTGTGTTTAAGTTTTTGTTTCTAAGAATTGGATTTCAATACAAATTTGGTGTTTTTTTAATTCTTCATGAATTTTGAGTAGTTCCCTTTCCTTCTCCTTGCTCTTAGGGATTAATCTTGTGGGATGAGAATGATTTAAAGATTTCTTTTTACTTTTAAAAATTGTGATGACATTTTCACCAATTTTTCATTGACTTTACAAATTTTCCACTTGTGAGGTTAAAATCCATTGAGAAACATAAAGACCCCAGAAGGCTATGATTTCACCCAACTAGTGAGTGTCACACCTCATTCTGGGGGAGTGCAAATAGATAGAGAGATAAGTTTTGATGGGCATAGAATTGATGTTTTTAGGGTGAAAGACTAGATTATTTTTCCAATTTGGTTTAGATTTGTTTTTAGGGTGAAAGACTAGATTATTTTTCCAATTTGGTTTAGATTTTGGATCATAAAGGTACCCAGTATGTCCTATAGAAGGGCACAATGGGTAATCTGGAGGTGAGAGGCTAGAATCTACTCAACACTACTAAACAAGCTGGTGAAAAACTCTAAATTAATCAATTTTCTATGCTAGCACCGAGAGGGGGTAAAGAATAGGAATGCTCCTATTTATCATAATACATCATCATATTTTTAGTCATTCAAATCCTACATAGATTAATATCTAATTGCAAGGCAAAAGATCTTTACATATTATTCAAACTTTTTAGAATTATTTTTATTAAACTGTTAATCATAGTTGTTTTTATCTGTTGCAATTTAGCCTTAAATGTTGCGATCATTTCATTTTTATTTAATCTACAATTTAAATACTATTTGCTTTTGAGTTTTGCAAGCCAATTTAATAGAGTCAAACTATCATAGTGGGATCGATATTGGATTTTTAAATAAATTTTTATATTACTTGAAACGATATATATACTTGCGTAGTACCTCTAGTGTGAAGCTTTATTATTTTTTTTTTCATTTTTCTTATCATTTTATTTATTCACACTGGTCGCTAAATATAATTTGGGTCAAATTTTTGGCAATATTTTAGAGATTAAAAATATACATAATTGCGGGTCAGGGGCATAAATATTAGATATGGAAGAAGATAAAGAAATTCCTTTTATTTTAGGGATACCTTTCCTAGCTACTGAACATTCAATAATAGATGTGCAAAAAGAGAATTAACCATCAGAGTAAATGATCAAGAAGTAACTTTTAATGTGCTTAAATCAACAAAGTATCTTGATAAAGAAAAAGATGGTAAATGTTACATAATGGATGTAATTGACTATATGATTGTTAATCATTTTCAAGAAAGGTATGAAGTCATATTGGATCAAAAAGATAAAGTAACTTTGGTACAAAAAGAATTGGAAGCTGAAAAGATTTTGAAAATGAATCAGAAGAGAAAAACACTGAGTTAAATTATGCTCAGGAAGAATTTTAAATTTATGATATTACTAAAGATAATAAATCTCTAATACCTTCTATTGAAAAACCTCATGATGTCAATTTTTTGTTATTTAATTGAAAAAGGAATTGAAGTTTTTATGGATGATTTCTCAATTTTTGGAACTTCTTTCAATCCATGTTTAGATTATTTAACAAAGGTTCTAAAACGTTGTGAAAAAATAAACTTTGTTCTTAATTGGAAAAAAAAAATTCAATTTATGGTTGCAGGAGGAATTGTTTTGGAACATAAGATTTCTGAGAAAGGCATGGAAGTAGATCCAATGAAAAATCAAATCATTGTTGAATTACCATCCCTACTAATGTTAGAGGAATATGAAATTTTCTAGGACATACTGGTTTCTATAAGTGTTATATTAAAGACTTCTCTAAAATTTCCAAGCATTTATGTCAATTGTTGGAAAAAGATGTTAATTTTGATTTTAATAAGGAATGTCATAATACTTCTAATTTATTAAAACAAAAATTAATCACTGCACCTTATTATTTTACCGAATTGGACATAACCTTTTAAATTAATGTGTAATGCTAGTGATTATCCTATTGGGTTTGTTTTAGGGCAGAGATATGATAAAATTTTTAAAGTAATATACTATGCTAGTAAAACCATTAATGAAGCTCAAATTAATTACACTGCTACTGAAAAGGAATTATTAGCTATAATATATGCTTTTAATAAATTCAGACCTTATCTTATTGGAACCAAATGTATTATGCACATTGATCATTCTTCTATAAAGTATTTAATGATGAATAATGATGTCAAACCATGATTAATTAGATGAGTCGTTCTAATGCAAAAGTTTAATTTTCAAGTTGTGGGTATGAAGGGTACTAATAATCAAATAGATGGTCATTTGTCAAGGCTTAAAAAGAAAAATGATAATTTTAATGATGAAATTAATGAAAATTTTCATGTTGAACAATTATATGGAATTAATGAATCGTAACTTCTGTGTTATACTGATATAGTTAACGATTTAGTTAGTAATATTTCACCCTACGGACTTGATAACCATCAAACTAAAAAGTTCATTCGTGATTACAAATATTATTTTTTGGATGACCCCAATTTATACAAACAATGTAATGACTTAATTATTTGAAGATGTGTAGCAATTGCAGAAAACCAAGAAATTATACAAAAATATCATAAATCTGACTTTGGGGCACATTTGGGGTTGATAAAACAACATTTAAAATTTTGCAATATGGATTTTATTGGTCTACACTATTAGAGATGTTAATTATTATAAAAAAAACATGCGATAGATGTCAAAGAGTAGACAATATTTCAAGAAGAAATGAAATGCCTCTAAATGTTACACTTGAAGTTGAAATTTTTTATAATTGGAGTTTAGATTTTATGGAACCATTTATACCAACTTCTGGAAAACTTTTTATTTTAATAGCTGTGGATTATGTTTCAAAATGGATTGAAGCGGTTGCTTTACAATGATGTGATGCTAAAAGTGATTTTGAACGTCGAGAGTAATATTTACAGATGGGGAAGTCATTTTAAGAATAGAATAATTGAAACATTAACTCAAAAATATGAAATAAAACATCGAATTGCCACAACTTATCACACTTAAACTAGTGATTTGGCAGAAGTATCAAAGCAAGAAATGAAAAGAATATTGAAAACAACTGTAAATCCTAATAGAAGAAATTGGTCTGCTAGACTTGATTCGACATTATGGGCTTATAGAACTTCTTACAAAACTCCTATAGAAATGTCACCATATATGCTCATATTTGGAAAAAAAAACTTGTCATTTGTCTGTAAAATAAGAGCAAAAACCTTATTGGGCAATAAAAGAGTTTAATTATAATCTAAAATATGCTAGAAAAAAACAATTATTGTAATTAAATGAGCCAGATGAGATGAGAAATGAATTTTATGAGAATGCAAGAATTTATAAAAAAAATAAAAATGAGGCATGATTAAGGAATTCTGAAAAAACATTTCGATCTTAAACAAGAAGTTCTATTATATAATTTAAGATTGAAATTAATTTCGGAAAAAACTTAAGTCTAGGTGGTCAGGACCATTTATTGTGATAAGAGTATACCTAAACGAAGTCATTGATTCTAAAGATCCTAAGACTGGAAGGATAATTAAGGTAAATGGACATAGGTTAAAAGCTTATATAAGTGGAGATAGTCCTACATTTGGGGAGATTTTAATGTTGGGTCAACTAGATTAAAACATTAGATATGTCGAGCTGATGCTGTTAAACCAAGCACTTTGTGGAAGGCAACTCATAGTTATCAGTGTGATTGACATATTTGTTAATTATTGTTGTGATAAATTTTTATTTAAGTTGAAGTGTTACATGATTATGTTGGCACAAAATATTATTATATTAATGGAATTGAAGATCAGATGAAATAAATTAGGATTTTGAGAAAGTTGACCTGGAGCTAAAGCGCCACAGTTTGAGTAACTTACGTGAAACCGCCAAAGTTCAATTTTCTACCCTGTTTTTCTCTATAAAATAGTCTGGGACGGAAAAGGAAGCATCCCTTCGACTTTTCTAAGTAATTTGGAGAGATTTGAGAGTGGAGAAAGCAATTTCTACTTTAAGGATTATGGACAACAATGCCAATGGGAGATTTGAAGATAAGAAGATGGTGCATAAGGATGCTCAGAATTATTTCAATGGATTTCTTGCATTGAGTTTGGAGCAACTTATGGACAAACTTTGGAAGATTAAAGGTGAGATCACTCAACAGCATAACAAACTTGAAAACTGGTTCCACCAATATGAGCATTTGAATTGGCAGTTGAAACTCTAATTCAACAATTTAACATGCTTTCAAGATTGTCACTGTCGGCACTATTTTTGGTGTGGGGTTTGCCCGTAAGAAGCTGTCGGTCATCAGAATTGAAATCCCGTTGCCAGCTTCGGAAGGACGTTTTTTTTTTAAAAAAATTTTTAGTTTTGAAAAAGCTGAAGTCAAACTGACCCCATAATTTTCATAGTTTAGATGAAAGAGATTTTTACCTCAAATCCTATATCTATCCCGAAGGATGAACAGAGTTGAGGGTGAGGCTCGATCAAATAAACTAAAGAAAGTTATGACATCCGTTTGGTCTGCAAAACCAATGTATTGGCCGAAAAGTTCCCCTATTTAATATAAGGAATTAAATAGGGTTTATATTATGCTGGGTTCGGGAAAAGCTTCCTATAAGGGCAAGCCCCTATAGTTAATTACATCATAGATAACTAAAGTTACCTAAGAATACTCTCGATAAAAGTCAAGAAAAATTACCTTCAAGGAGTTCAAATGGTAAGGACATTTCAAAGATATCGGACTAAGAAGTGTGAACGGGGATTGGTTCAAATTTGAAACATTTTGTTTTGGAGTCCAAAGGAGGAAACACTAGAGGATGTCACGGATCTGAAGGAGAACTTTGGTGACTTCCCAAGCAATCCTATTATTTGGCTTCAATTTAGGAGAAATCATTTAGATGTTTCATCCTGCAATTTTTATTTATTAGGATTTACATTTGTGTGAAACAATCAGCACAAATAACCTTGAAG
>NW_018164675.1:23443-23897 GCF_001263595.1 Phalaenopsis equestris
TTTTAAAAGAGTTTGATTATGTTGATTTTTCTAATCCTCTTTATCAAGTTTTAATATTGGCTTAAATTCACCACTAAGTCCTTTAGACCTAAGTGAGTGTGAATGTATTAATTTTGAAAAGATTTAAAACTTTAAGTGGTCATTATCAAGATCATTTTAAATATCATTTTAGGGGTGTGAAATCATTAATTTCCAAAGTCATTTCCCTAAACTTAAAAAATGATGAAATTTTCAAAATTTTGATAATTATGGGAATTATTCATTTATCTTATAATTTGGCAAAGTGAAGTGGGTTTCTACCAATTAAGCTCATTTTTTATTGAAAATCATAAAATGAGTTAATTAATATCAGAAATTACCCATTTCCCATTTTGATTAAGCTTAAATGTTCATTAAGGCCAAAATATCCAAAATTACAATTTTGCCCCTAAGGGTCCAAACTTTCATAATTTGT
>NW_018164675.1:24925-25605 GCF_001263595.1 Phalaenopsis equestris
ATGAAATTATTTCCTAAGACTACTCTGGTCATGGGGAACGTACATGAATTTTTGTAGAATTTTCTAACCACATAAAATTTTCTATAATTATTTGAATAAAAAATGCATAAAAACTTAGAAAATTATGATCTCTGTCTAGAGATCTTCTATGTCTTTGGAAAAAAGCTCAAATTGTGCACCTAGACAAAGGCTACAACATATAAAAATTTGGGGTTATGATAATAATCCAATATGAATGGAGAATTGGAAAACCCCTAACCCTAATTCATTTTTTAAAAATAATTTATGCATCAAATTAATATGAAAATAATTCCACATGATTCTCCTCTGTTCACTAAGCAAGAGAGATATGGATTTTTGAATTTTAGGAGCTATTTTCTGAATTTATTAAATATCCTATTTATTTATTCAAATCGCGGGCTGACTGGATCATCAGATCCGTCGAACAGCCACGCGGTGCGCTCCTATTCGACGTCGCCTTCTGAGTCAGCAGCCACGCGTCCCACCGTATCGTTTCATGGGATCATCCGGCTTGATCTCCGCTGTCCATTCAATACACGCGAGAATGGATGGCATCCGTTCATCGTCCCCAATGGGCTTAACCGAGAGCCGTCCATTTTAAAACCTTAATATCTCTCTCGTTTCTTAATGGATTTTGATGATTATTTTTTTAAATTATT
>NW_018164675.1:25882-26265 GCF_001263595.1 Phalaenopsis equestris
TTCACACCTTTGTTGGGTCCCAAAGAGCTTAGGGATGAAGCTTCTGGCTCTGGTGTAAAGCCTATGTATGATTTCGACCACAACCGATTTTGGGTGTTGGTTGAGAGCTATGGTAGAGGCTATTTCAGAGGAGGAATTGATGGGGGTTTGGCTTCCTTCACTGTTGTGAAGGTGTAGAAGCAATTTACTGGAAGTTTGGTGCTGGTAGGTTTGGATTGAAGTTTGTCCTTGTTTCGGGCTGGAATTCAAACTCAAAATTGGATTTCTATGGTGGAATTGGGAGAGGGAAATGGATTGGAATGTACTAAGGGACTCTTAGAGAAGCTCTCTGAGGAGTTTGGGAGGCCTTGGTGAAAATTTTTTACCACACACTATTCATGGCC
>NW_018164675.1:26308-26888 GCF_001263595.1 Phalaenopsis equestris
GCTGGCCAATTGAGGGGTTAGCCCCACTGCTTAGGGGTTAAGCAGAGGAGCTCTCAGCTCAATTTGGGCTGAGGTGGCTTCTTGGCATGAATTTGGGCATTGTCCATGTGGGGGCTCACGGTTTTGGGATTTAACTTAGGTTAAAGTGGCTAAGCAAGGGTTGGATCATAATTAAAGCTTATAATGAGCAGTAAAAATGGCACCATAGGGTATGGACATGTGGTATGGCAAGTACCTTGATTTAACCCTTTCCTTATCCCTTTATGAATTTTTTTAAAAAAATTTACCCATGAGATAAATATCAAGCTTAACCATGGGTTGGTGGCTGGCTTTAAACTCAACCCTACAGTCTAGGATGAGTTATGGTAAGGCTCATTTGACCATACCAAGCTCAATTGGTTTGGATTTGGCCATAAGTCCAAGAAGGTGCATATGACCAAATCTTATGTTTGGACTAGGTTAGACATGTCAATTGGCCCAATTAAATATGTAATTTGGTGTAAGAGACCATGAGGAACAACTTTCATGAAGGATGAAGGTCATTTTGAGGTTAATTGGTTAATCAATTTGGTGGATTTTT
>NW_018164675.1:30636-33124 GCF_001263595.1 Phalaenopsis equestris
TTGTTGCTCTATAAGAGAAAAGACCTCTGTATATAATTCCAATCCCTCCAGAATATTAACATAGTCTCCATCGACTATTTCAAAATGTTCGAAAACATTGCATTTAACTTTATGGATTTTTGCAAGCTCGACTCTGCCTGGATATGCTGGATAACGGGCTTCATCATTTAACTGATTATTAATGATTGGCTGCCATGTTAATGGTGGTATTATTTCCACCGGATTATACGCCTCAATTTGAGTTGGCGCATGAAAAATGTTCCATGGATAATGCTGAACTGTGTTTGTAACATCGATCGACAAATCATCATATCTTATCAGTTCATTGGCTGATAAGTAATCATCATAATTACCATATTGTCCTAGATGTAAGACATTGCAACCTGGGCATTCTACAAAGGCTCCTGTAGAATGTCCTTGTTCAAGTGTTGCAGAATGGCAAGTGGAACAAACTGAACTGGAATTGGAGTGAATCCATGCTGGTGATAGTTCTGGATGATGTACTGACTGTACTTCATCCTCTGTCAACGGAAGACTGTCAGAAGACTCCTTCATGTTGACATTATATATGTATCCTTCTGGGATAGCAAATAACTTTTCTTTTTCTTTCTTCGTTTTGGCAAGAGCTCTTTGTTTTTTCCGGTCAGCATTTCTTCCCTGAGTCTTACGCAATGAGGCGAAAGGTATTTTCTGATCATCGACAACTATCAAATTTCCTGCCGAAGTAGCTACCATGGAAGGCAAACGGTGACTTGGCCCGGATCTTGTTCTTCAATCTTCAATGATTTCTTTCCCTTTTGAGGAAGAGAGAATCCAGGTGCTAAATTTCAGCAATGAGGGCAATCCCTCTTTTTCTTGTTCTCCAACAGCATCCCTTAGTGGATTTTCATATTCTACATTAATATCGTCAAATTTCATATCGAAGTTGATTATTCCGCCTTGCGGTACATCTTCTTTGTTTAATGTAAGGTTTAAACCGTCTTTGAAAGCAAAGATCAGCCGCGATCCTGACATCTCCTCCTTAAATTAACAGGGAGACATCAGTGAGCGTGAATTGTTTATGAACCAGAACAAAACATAGTTCAATTAACGTATATTTTATCTTGTTAATATATATGTAGAAAAGAACGGATGTAATATGCGATACTAAGAATTTTCATTAATTTTTGATATTGATTAAAAAAAAATTATCTGGTCATAGATTTTTCAGGCCATATAAATAACCCCAGAATTATTTGAAGTTCACAAAAATTTTCATATGTACGCGATGCACACAGCGCACCAACAGAGCAAGCGTTGTCACGTCGCGCAGTAGGCCTTTAGGTATCGTCCATTTATTGGAAGCATAGGCATTTCTCCTCGAGAATTGATGAGTTGGTAAGCTCCTCCGGCGTAGACCTTCTCAATGACAAATGGTCCCTCCCAAGTTGGCTCAAATTTTCCACCTATCTTGCAACGTGCAAGAATAGGTCTTTTGAGAACAAGGACCAGGTCACCAATTTTAAATGTCCTTGGGCAGACCAGTTTGTCATGAGCTCGTATCATCTTTGCTTGGTATAGCTCTAGATGTTGTTGTGCTTGTAGGCGTTTTCCTTCAAGACTTTCGAGTTCTTCAAGTCTGAGTTTTGCATTTTCTTCGGTTGTAAGTTGGTTTGCAATGACGACTCTGAGCTCTGCATTTCATATGGTAGTACGACCTCTGACCCGTACACGAGCATGTAAGGTGTACATTGAGTGGGAGTTCTGAACGTCGTTCGGTAGGTCCATAGAGCTTCTAGCAGTTTATTGTGCCAGTCTCGTTTATTTTCATTGAATATTTTTCTTAAAATTTGTACAATTGTTTGTTGAAGACTTCAGCTAACCCATTTGCTTTCGGATAATAAATTGTGGAGTATCTTCAGTCTATCCCATGTTTTCTGATGAAGTTGTTGATTTTTTTGCTTTTGAAAGTTGTCCCGTTATCAGAGATAATTCTTCGCGGTACACCAAAACGGTAAACGACTTGGTCTTTGAAGAACTGTAGGACATGCTGAGCTGTAACCTCTCGTAGTGGAACTGCCTCTGCCCATTTAGAGAAGTAGTTTGTTAAGTATGAATCTATGTCCTTTGTAGGATGGAGGATCTATCGGACCGACTATGTCTATACCCCAACACTCGAATGGCCACGAGGCAATCGTTCGGTGTAGCACATTCGGTGGTTGGTGTAAAACCACTTCGTGTATTTGGCATTGATGACATTTTTTCGTTGTATCCATGCAGTCAGACATTATGGTTGGCCAATAATATCCGAGTCTTTTGATTTTCATTTTCATATTTAGTCCCGACTGGTGAGCACCACACAATCCGGTATATATTTCCTTAACAATCTACTGTGCCTCAGTTCTGCTCAAATATCGTAGTCACATTTGATCGAACGATCTCCTATACAGAACACCATTTATGAGAGCGTATGACAAAGCTCTCTTTGTAATCTGGTTTCGTTTGCCTC
>NW_018164675.1:33601-33993 GCF_001263595.1 Phalaenopsis equestris
GAGAATCTCAGCATACCCTTGTCTGGAGTGATGAAAATCAAACCAACGCCTGCTTTTCCTGGTATGATTGTGCCCGAGCCTTTGTCTTTTCTGGCTGAAGAAGCACCGTCAAAGTACATCTCCCAATGTTGTACACTGGAGAAATTTGTTTATAGAATTTGTTCGTCTGGTAACTCGTCATTGAGTGGGGACCCAGTTGGTAACAGGTGTGCAGCAAGAAAGTCTGCTAGTATTTGTCCCTTGATAGCACGCAGGGGAACAAAAGTTATTTCAAATTGCAATAATATCATCGACCATCTTGTTAGACGTCCGGAGAGTGTTGGTCGTGTCATTAAATATTGCAACGGATTAATTCTTGAAATCAGAGTTACCTTGTGAGAAAGCATGTAATG
>NW_018164675.1:34086-36127 GCF_001263595.1 Phalaenopsis equestris
GTAATATAGTGCATTTTCTTTGCCCTCATTGTTAACTTGGGCTAGTAAAGCTCTGAGCGAGTAATCTAAAGCCGCGGTATAAAGTATCAGAGGTCTCCCTGGGATAGGGGCTGCCAAAACAGGAGGTGTCATTAAATATTGTTTAACATCCTCAAAAGCCTGCTGGCATTTTTCTTCCCAAATAAATTTGGCGTCCTTTTTAACCAATGCCGAGAAAGGCTGACACCTACCTGAGAGGTTAGAAATGAAGCGTCTCAGATATGCCAACTTCCCCTGAAAGGAACGTAATTGTTTCAAAGTTTTAGGGGGAGGCATTTCTAAGATAGCTTTAATCTTCTCTGGGTCAATCTCGATTCCCCGATGACGAACAACAAATCCAAGGAACTTCCCAGATGACACCAAATGCGCACTTTCTTGAGATTATATTGTTGTAATCGTTCAAAAACGATCCTCAAATCATACAAATGGTCTAATTTTTGTTTACTTTTGATGACCAAATCATCCATGTAGCATTCTACTTGATTGTGAATGAGGTCATCAAAAATCCTTGTCATTGCTCGTTGGTATGTTGCTCCGGCTTTCTTCAAACCAAATGGCATTACTGTGTAGCAGAAAATTCTGATTGGTGTTTTGAAAGCTGTAAGTGCTGTATCTTCAGGAGCCATCTTTATTTGGTTGTATTCTGATGATCCATCTATGAAGGAGAATATTTCATGTGTTGATGCAATATCCACCATCATTTCTGGTATTGGTAGTGGAAACTCATCTTTCGGACATGCTTTATTCAAGTCCCTGAAGTAGACACAGACTTGTATCTGTCCGTTTTTCTTTTTAACTGGAATAATATTAGCTATCCATGAGGGATATTATTCTTCTCGTATGAATTTAGCATTTATCAACTTCTTTACTTCGCCGATGACTTGTTGTTCAATTTCGAAGCACATTCTCCTTGGGGCTTGTTTTATTAGGGTTATGTCTTTATCTACCCCGAGTTTATGAACTGCAACTTCCATTGATAGTCCTGGCATTTCATCATAACTCCAGGCGAAGCAATCTTTGAATTCTGTTAACAATTCGACCAACTCTGAAGATTCTTCATTATTAAGTAGAGAACTTATAAATGTTGGTCGGGGATGTTCTTCAGTCCCGAGATTTACTTCTTTTAGTTCATCGATAGTTGATTTGATTTATTCCTCAAATTCTTGAGGAGCATCTTCAACTAGCTGATCGGTGGAGTCATCCTCTATATCGAGACAATTTTCACCAAAAACAACCATGCAAAATTCTGAATCATCGACTGGTCCCACTGTACCAAATCCGAGACCCTCTTTCGATTTTGGAGTGCGATTTTTAATATTCCATAATTTCTCAAAAAATTGTAGTTTGTCTTTTGACATATGCTTAGGTAAATGTCCTTGTTGAATTAACTTTTGCACATAAGGCGAGAAATAACCAAAAGGTAATTCCATTAATTCAATAGGATCCTCCAAATTTACATGATTTTCAGAGTTTACAGGAGTAGAAGCACAGTAAAACTTGATCAGCTTTGAACCATCACAAGGGACTTCCTTAACTTCTAAACTCTCAACCTTTTGAGGAAGGATCAGAGTGAGGTTCAAGGTGTTCACATAGTGGTTTATCCGATCATACATCATCTCATATTCGCTTTTCCCATCTTCTTCTCGGGAGATCCTGTACTGAGGTTTCTTCTATTTTGTCATCATTATTTCATCTTTGGAACTGTCTTCATCACTTATGTTGATGATCAGCTTAGTCCTTTCAACAATTGTATCGGCTCTTCTTCATCCACGTCCCTGGCCTTGATCTCGAGTTCGTGAACTATAAGAACCTTCATCATCATGTTGTAAGGAGGTAGTTGAATGGTTTCCTTTTTGTTCTTTTTCTGAATTTTTATTTATTGTAACTTCTCGAGTGAAGACGGATTTCTTTAGAAATGTATAATAAGCAACATCTTCATGAATACCAACCTCATGTACTGAAAATGGTTATAGATCTCCTTTAATGCATTAATGCAATATTC
>NW_018164675.1:36616-37414 GCF_001263595.1 Phalaenopsis equestris
AACTAGAGCTTCCCTCATCTCCTTTGACAGGATCAAAGCGTCATAGATGCTTAGTCGGGTCGGCAACTTCCTAAGATGTGCTAGCACGTTGTAATCTACTTTATTTGTTCCTGTGGCTTTATCTTGATCATGTTGTTTTTTCACTGGTGAAGATGGAGATAACTCTTCTTGAATTACAGTTTGTTTTCCTTTATCGGTTGGAGCTGTTCTTGGAGGTAACACTTTTTCGCTCCTTAAATTTATGCAGTTCTTCTTTGCTGTTTCTTAAGATGTTGCTGTTGAATCTTCCAATGTATCTTCTTTATCAGAAAGTTCCAAATTTATTATGACCGGCGTGTCATGGCACTCGAGGATTGGCTCCTCACTTCCGGTACTGTCGTAAGCAATATTGTCGACGTTTTCTTTAGTATTGAATGTATTAGACTCAAGTATGATTTGAGGATCATTTTGAGGACCGAGATCGATATTAGGTTGGTTATTTACATTATCACCAGAAACAGTAAAAATGTAGCCAACATTATTATCATTATGTTCATCAGGTCCCGGAGGAACAAAAAGATAAACATACAAAGTCAAGGGTTCAATGATTTTCTCTACCGAATCCGAGACAACATATCTAGTAGAGGCAGCCCCTATCCTACCCCTAGTGCTATCAACAAAATTCTTCTTTTTCTTTATCTTCTTTGATTTTGATGACGATGGTTCTTGTGACGAAGTTTCCATCTCTGATCTGACGGACTGAAGATTCTGATATGTAATCTGTCTGGAAGCGTTCTGGATCTGTTTTATCACTTTCTT
>NW_018164675.1:38682-39041 GCF_001263595.1 Phalaenopsis equestris
CTGACCTTGGATTACGGCCATAGCAGTCATAGCGGCGGTCATTTCTTCTATCTTTTTCTCCAATGAACTGACAAGTTCATCTTTTTGGAGAATAGCTCTTTGCATTGTTTCAATGACATTTTCATCTCGTGAGGATGCAGAAGCTCTTGTTTCAACAACATGGATATCCATGAAATCTTTTTCAAGATAGTCACTGTAATCAAAATCTTCATCTTCTTCACTTATGGAGACTCCATGTTCTCGAGCTAACTCATAGATTTCATCTCAAAGTTTTTTGACTTTCTCTTCAATTTGTGATATATCTCTTGTTTTTGGAGAATCTTTTGGGATTTCCTTCTCCATTTCAGTGGCAATAATTG
>NW_018164675.1:39141-41347 GCF_001263595.1 Phalaenopsis equestris
AAGAGAAGAGTTTTGAGTTTCTAATGGTGTGGGTATCTTTTCTAGTTTTCTAATACTAGTGAGTAGGAAAATCCTATGGCTAGATCTAGGCTACTAAAGAAGTTTCTAGACCTCAACCAAAAGTGAGGTCAACAGTCACGTGACCATGTATAACACAAACAAGTGGATTTATGATAAATTCACTTTAAAATTTTCTCGCGCTGCTTTCTATCATTCCTAAAATCAAAATTGTTTGGTGGGTGACCATGAGAATGACACCTCTAATCACAACTGGTCTTAAGTGACTCCATAGAAAGATAAATGTGTTAGTAACTAGTTCTTCTGTGTAGTGTGCTGATGTTGCCTTTGTTAAGGATTTAGAACTTCTTGATGTTGTGTTTTTGTTGTATTGGCATATATCTATGATTTTGTTGTGTTGTTTCTATTAAGAATATTATTAATATAAGAAAACTAGTTCCGTGTTGTTGTTTAACGAAGACCTTATGTGTTTGAAATGATGAATTGAGTATTTGAATGTTAGACAATGATGTCAAACCCAAAAATGGTCATTTTAACTGAAAAATTAGACTTTAAACGTCTTGGATTTTTTGTTCTCTGTTATGATATAAAAAATCGTAAAATTCTCGGTGCGTTTGAATGGCGTTATAGCACCATCCTTGACGCTATAGCGCCGAACGAACCCGAGAGAAGGTTTTAGGGCTGAACCACCGGTTAACGCCATTTTTGTCCATGGTTCGTCCCTTCCTCTATTTTTCACATTTTTACTCCCCTAGGGCTTGTATTTGTCCTTGATTTGCTTGGAGAAAGGACTTCACTCTCTAGATTTCATCATCTTTGGGTAAAATCTTCACCTTTTCTTTAGAAATTTTTGATTGCACAATGGAACTCTTCCACATTGTCGGTATGGCCAAAAATTTCAAAATTTGGTGGACATTGTGAGAAATTTATGGGTGAATGATTATTTTGTCTAAAATGTGTTTGTTAGAGCCTAAAAACCATATATTTGAGACTAATTGGACTTTTATTTAGAATTTTATTTGGAATTTATATATTTGTCATGGCTCCAAAAATGAAAAGTGGAAAAGGAAAAGGTGTTTTTAATGCTAATAAATTCACTAGTATGAAAGCACAGGACCGATACAACAATCTGTAATCTAAGAAATTGATTGCATAACAAAGTTTCATTCGTCCTGGTGGAACGATTGGATATATGATTGCAAAGTGATAGTGGGAGATTTTTGTTATTTCACTGCCGTCGCTGTGATTTTTGTTTTTAGAGAATCCTATGTGAATTTACATGATGAATCTGATGACTTGGTTTATGTGAGAAGACAGTATGTGGATTTAAGTTCTCTTCGGATCAATCACATTTATAAGCTGCATAGTGTTCCTACTTGTTTTTATTCTGAGTTTCATCCCACTAAAGATGAATTGGGTGAGATTATGCAATTTTTGACTGATGGTAATGGAGTATGTAAAATTATGAATGGACATTGGGTAAACTTTTCTTTCTCGAAGCTAAATCTTCATTATGTGCCTATCATTATTTTATTTCTGGTAGATTGCTTCCTACTAACCACTTTAGGGAGGTAACTCGAGAAAGAGCCACATTGAAAGATTGCATTCAGATGAACAAAACAATTGACATCGGCTCTTTAATTTACAAGAATATGCTTATTTCTTCAAGGGGAGGAACTACTGGACGTATGGGTTATCCTGCTCTTATTACTACCATGTGTGTTGAATCTGGAGTGAAATATGAAACTTGGGAAGAAGTTTTGCCATCTTATAAACCTATTAGAAAAATGAATTCAGAAATGTATGGAAAACATACTGGAGTAAGATCTAGAAGTAAAGGCTCTGATATTCCTTCTACTTCAGCTTCAACTTCAACTTCTAAACCTTCTTCATCTGGTACTACTTCACTTGTTGTTGTAATGGAGCAATTATTTATTCAACAAGGAGATATCTTTACATTATAGAATGAGCAGAAAAGTTTAGAAACCCATCTTTACCATAATGATGAGTACATTCAGAGAAGAGTTGATTATGATATTGCTTTGTTGACCTCACTTTTGGTTGAGGTCTAGAAACTTCTTTAGTAGCCTAGGTCTAGCCATAGGACTTTCCTATTGACTAGTCTTAGAAAACTAGAAAAGGTATCCTCACCATTAGAAATTCAAACTCTTCTCTTTGCTCAACTTGA
>NW_018164675.1:43793-44374 GCF_001263595.1 Phalaenopsis equestris
AGCGCGCCGCGTGGCTTTTCGACGGATCCGAGGATCCAGTCAGCCCGTGGTTTGAATAAATAAATAGGATATTTAAAAAATTCAGAAAATAGCTATTAAACTTCAAAAATCCATACTGAGCTCAACATAATACACACACTTAATACATTCACTTAGGTCTTAAGGGCTTAGTGGTGAACTTAAGTTGAAATCCACTTGTTAAAAGAGGATTAGAAAAATCAACATAATCGAACTCTTTTAAAACACCACAAGTCCAGTTAGGACTAAAAATTTGGCCAATTGTTCATAGTAACACTAATTTACCCCTTTAGGGTCTTCACCCACATAATTTTAGAATTACCTTATTCTTGGGAATAATCAAGACATCAATGTTTACTGAGTATCAGGATATTCAGGATGAATTATTAAGCAACATAATAAAATTTAAATGGACCAAAGGTCTTTTACCAGACATAAAGAAGGTTGCATGGACCTGCTCCCTACTCTTAAACTGGTGAATATCTTACGGATCTATTAAACTTAATATGTTTTGCTTAATAATATTATCCTTAAAATTTAAGGACCCCCAATACACAACATAG
>NW_018164675.1:45365-73667 GCF_001263595.1 Phalaenopsis equestris
TATCGAGAGTATTCTTAGGTAACTTCAGTTATCTAAGATGTAATTAATTATAGGGGCTTGCCCTTATAGGAAGCCTTTCCCGGACCCAGCATAATATAAACCCTATTTAATTCCTTATATTAAATAGGGGAATTTGTCGGCCAATACATTGGTTTCGCAGACCAAACGGATGTCGTAACTTTCTCTAGTTTATTTGATCGAGCCTCACCCTCAATTCTTGTGTTCATCCTTCGGGATAGATATAGGATTTGAGGTAAAATGCTCTTTCATCTAAACTATGAAAATTATGGGGTAAGTTTGACTTCATCTTTTTCAAAAAATAAAAAAATAATTTTAAAACGTCCTTCCGAAGCGGGCAATGGGATTTCAATTCCGATGACCGACAGCTTCTTACGGGCAAACCTCACACCAAAAATAGTGCTGACATGCTTATATTGAGGCAATGGAGAAATTTTTAAGGGGTGACTATTCAGTAGTATTTCCTACTTACCCCAGATATACACCGTATAATCCTGATGATATGAAGGAGGATTTAGAGTTTGGTGTGATGATGAAGATGATGATGAAGGTGGTGATGACGAGTAGTGTTTTCTTTTTGTTTTGTTGTGTTTTGTTTTGTTTTTTTTTTCATGTTTAGATTTCTTGTAGTTAGTTTGTTGTTGTATGTTTGTTAGAGTTTTAATGTTTAAATTTATATTTGTATTAAACTATTAAAGTTATGTTTATTGCAATATAATGATATACTGTTTTCAATGTTTATCTTTTACTTAAATGTAAATGCTAGAATAGTCTTTTTATTTTCTTACGATATGTTAATTTCACTTGTCTTTATTACTTGTACCTGTACTATTCTATTATTTTTACACTTTATTATTTTTTTTTTCTTTCCGTCTGAACTACTCTGTTAAAATTAATTAAAAATTTAAGTATAGGGGAAGGGAGAAAATATTTTTAAGGAACTAAACTTTATTTGTCCTATGATAACTATAATTTTAAAAAATTTATTTCAAAATAGCTTGTGGTATGTTAAAATAACTTAAGATAACTATATTTTAAATTTTATATATGTTATACAAAAAATAAATTAAAGTTTTTAATAATAAAGGTTAGTTCTAAAGTTAAAATATTTAGTATGAGAGGATAATATTATATTTTTACTATTTAAAGTAAAGAAAATTGTATTGTTGGAATTGTTATGAATTTTAGAGTTTTACTTATAAAAAGAAAGAATTGAGACTTTATGAAAAATCTTTTTCAAAGTTAATACAATTTTTTCAAAATAAGGATATGTGGAAAGTTTCTAACTTTAAGAAGAGGATGAAAGAGTTCAAAATTTACATGACATGAAAAGAAAAAGAAAAGGATTGAAAATGATCCTAAAGAAAAAGAAAAAGAAGGAAAAGAAAAATGAAAAGAAAAGGAAAAAAAAGAAGAGCAAAATGAAAAAAAATGTGAGAAGCTTGAGGAGATGGCTAATCAAAAATTAACTCCACTTGAATCATCTTAAGGAAAGGAACTTAATTACATTTCTAAATTAAACCTTAAAGAATTAGGATCCTTACTAATAAAGTCTTCATGAAGTTCTTTTTACTGTAATGCTTCTAAGCATTCAAAATATGAGCAAATTACAATTATTCCTTAAATAAATAAAAGATTAGAACCCTTAGACTTGACCACTAGATATTCTTACATTTTAGTTTTAACCTTAGTTATTTAAATTTTTTTAGAAGTTTCACTGTCACATTTATAAAACAAAAATTATAGAAATCTCTAAGAAACTTACTTCTGCAAGTTATAATTTTTACATAGTATAAAGGAGTTACTTGAGGACAAGTAACGTTTAAGTTTGAGGGAATGATCCACCTTAAAACTACCTATTTTAAGTGCATATTTTATGATCAATTTATGCATATTTTTAGTGATATTGCACTTTAAAGGAAGATATTTTGTTTTTTTTTTTTTCAGATACATGGAATGTATATTTGGAGAAAATAAGGGAAAAATGAGCAAAAATGGTGCAATTTGTATGCAGTCATAGCGCCGCCCCCAGGCGCTATAGCGTTGCCCCTAACGGTATAGTGCCACAGATGCGTGCAGTGAGCGCTATAGCGCTAGTAACTTCCCTTCTAGAATATCCATTATGTTTGGCCAAATTTTGAAGGGGAGTTTGAAGCAAGTCTTGGTTATTATTCAGAGATCTATTAATCTAGACAAAAATTGGATTAAAAAAGGGACTTTTTAGTAGCATTTGAAGGCTTTAGGAAGTCCCACATTTGTGTTTAAGTGTGAGTTTAAGTGTGTGTTATGTTGTAATAGTAACAATTTGGAGAAATTTTCAAGGAGACCCCAAGATTTCTGTTGGAGAGAAGACATAAAGTACTTTGTATTTGTGTTTAAGTTTTGTTTCTAAGGCTTGGGTTTCAATACAAATTTGGTGTTTTTATTTTATTATCCATGAATTCTGAGTAGTTCCCTTTCTTTCTCCTTGCTCTTGGGAATTAATCTTGTGAAATGAGAATGATTTAAATTTTTCTTTTTACTTTTAAAAATTGTGATGACATTTTCATTAATTCTTCCTTGACTTTACAAATTGGCCACTTGTGAGGTTAAAATCCATTGAGAAACATAAAGACCCGGGAGGGCTATGATTTCACCCAACTAGTGAGTGTTACACTTCATTCTAAGAAGAGTCGATACGATCACCTAAGGGGAAGTGCAAATAGAAAGGGAGATAAGTTTTAATGAACGTGGAATTGATGTTTTTAGGGTGAAAGACTAGATTCTTTTTCCAATTCAATTTAGAGTTTAGATTGTATGAATCCCTAGTAGGTCCTATAGAGAGGGAACACTGGGCAATCTGGAGGTGTGAGGCTAGTGAAAAACTCTAAATTAGCCAATATTTTTGCTAGCACCGGAAGGGGGTAAGAATAGGTATGCTCATATTTGTCACAATAAATCATCATATTTTTAGTCATTCAAATTCTACATAGCAAATTCTACATAGAGATTAATATCTCATTACAAGGGAAAAGATATTTACATATTATTCAAACTCATTAGAATTACTTTTATTAAAGTGTTAATCATAGTTTTTTTATCAATTTTAATTTAGTCTTAATTATTGCAATAATTTCATTTTTATTTGATCTGCAATTTAAATAGAATTTGCTCCTGCATTTTGCAAGCCAATTTAATAGAGTTCAACTATCCTCGTGGGATCAATACTGAGTTTTTAACAAAAATCCTATATTAGTTGAAACGATACATACTTGCATAGTGCCTCTAGTGTGAAACTTAATTATTTATTTTTTATTTTTCATATCATTTTATTTATTCACACGTGTCGCTGAATATAATTTGGGTCAAGTTTTTAGCAATATTTTGGAGATTAAAAATACATGTAATTGCGAGTTGGGACATTCTTCTGTAGGGAGTTGTGCTTATATATATGCACACACACACACACACATGTATCATTAAAGAGGGAGCATGTGATTATTTCTACTAACATTTTGCTTGCAGGTGCCATTTAGCTCTCCTGATAAAAAGATATAGCTCATTATACATTACATGTTTATTGGCTTTCTCGTTAATGCTATTTTCAAGCAAGTCAAGTTCTTTTCTCTCTTTTTTCTCTGTAACTCTAGAGTCCAAGGAGAGGCTTGTATTATAAATAAGGTATGGACATGGGTTCCAAGGTGATGGGCAGCTAGAACCACGTGACACTGACCATGAGCAGCTAAATCTCATTTATATATAGATTTAGGACCAGACGTATATTTATGAGGTGGTTAGCAACCTTTTTTTTTTTTTTGGGATATGTTGTCGGCCCTGCATTATTTTCGTTTGTTTACCGTCTTTCCTGCATGTTTCCATGCTTGATTTATTTTCTCTTGTTTATTTATGATTGATTTGGGGTGCTACAAAAATTATAATTTAGGCTCACTAAGGACCTTAAAATTATAAATTTTCTACTCAAAACCCTAATAATAAAGATAGAAATAATCAAAATTTTAGAATTAAAATTGTCAGGACTTTCAAAAACCTAGTTTTATTTTCCGACATAGCCTTTATGTCGAATTTTAAACGGGTTGCATAGCATGTCTCTAACCCAAATCATAATTAATAGGATCTCCACAAGATATAAGGATCGCTCGAAATAACTACATCATTATATATGTCCGAAGGAGAAGCCCCGG
The DNA here is from genome assembly GCF_001263595.1 of Phalaenopsis equestris. Classification (NCBI taxonomy): domain Eukaryota; kingdom Viridiplantae; phylum Streptophyta; class Magnoliopsida; order Asparagales; family Orchidaceae; genus Phalaenopsis; species Phalaenopsis equestris. The sequence continues at coordinate 49,565 of NW_018164675.1, forward strand.
GACTTTTCTAACCCGACTGACCCAACATAGATTTCTAGTTAGTTTCCTAGTGCACATAGATTGTTAGAGGCTCCTTGACCTAGACGAGTTGTAATTCCTTTGTTGGGAGTGGTTCCAGCTTTGTACCTGAACCTCACCTTCTGTTCCTTTCTAGCAGCATCCTTGCCACTTCAACGAGTATAAGTCCCACCTCTTAGAGGTGTGGGTAAAAGTTACACCACTTGGAGCTCCACCTGATAGTCATAGAATAGAGTTTCATTCTTTTGAATTAGGGCTATTAAGGTTCTTGTAGACGACATAATTCACTGATTCCTAGCTAGGGATTTTGGACGTATTGGGTCAACTACCTTCACGACTAGATAGACTTAGAGTCCTAGTAGCATAGAATGACGAGTTCATGGTGCCTCAACATGACTACCTCAACCTGTTAGGAATTACTCATCCCTTCCATTGACTACCCGCTTTAGGCCTTTTCCCTCTCCTTTTGCCTTCATTAGTATCATCTCAATGGCCCGATTGCCGATGAATTGCTGCCTATTTGAGATACGATGATTTGTCCTCCGCCCTTACGATCTGAATGTGTTTTGACATATTTGGATTCCCTGTCAGGATGATTCGATTGTTTAAAAAGCTTTATATGTTGATGAGTCTTTTACTCATGTGGGATCTGTGAGACTCACTTTCTGCCTCGTGGCTTGACAAGATATTTGAAAGCATCAGTGTATTCCCATGCAAACTAATAGTCCTGTGATAGTTATGTCCTTTGAATCAAGAGTATTCTTGAGTAACCGTCAAGATGTAATTAATCAAGTGAGATACGTCCCCTTAAGAGCACTATAGACCCCAGAACAACCAAACACACCTGAATCTCTTGTTGTGGGTAGTCTACGTATGTATTCTTTTAACAGATGTGTGTTGAATGCGCATGATGGTTTGATAGAGGTCAACAGACTCGTAAGGGTCAATTACCCCTTCATAGTAATCAATGCTCAAGAGTATCGAACCCACAAAGATGGGGTGTTGGAGAAACACATTAACTAATGGTGAAGACACTTGAAAGTTGGGATGAGCGGGAAAGCGATCCCTATCCCCCAAAGGGAACACTTCTCAAACCAGGCATTGCAACTCATCTTGGATCAAGTTTTGAGGAGCGAAAATAAGATGCAGCTGGTCCAAGTTTCATGTGAAAGATGGATGATTACCGATCACTCTAGCTATGTGGGACAAATATTTGGAATTTGCAATATCGAGGAGGTTTGTGTCTCAATCTATTAAGAAAAGGGTTCCATCACACGGAGGGAGCCCGATATGAGTGTGCTCGAGCGGGGCATTTCCTATTAGTTATTGTACTATCAGTAAGTAGGCTCCATCTGGTTGTATAGGTGTTAGTTTTTGTGCCTCACATAAGAGCTAAGGAATCGCATGTTGACACTTCTTCATCCTACGCACTCGATCCTCCAAAGAGGGGTTGAGGCGCCTTCGCTGATAGGATAACATCTTTCAAGATGGGAAGCGACAGAGGTTGTACATCCTTAACTCCGTGAATTCCATCTGGAACGGTGATTGTTGGAGCCGGATTGTCGTGTTTGGTGGTCATTTAGTGAGTTTCCCTTTCACAAGTCCTTCAGTGGTGGGATTGTACTCCCCACAGATGATGTCAAAATGGTGTGTGCTAGAAGATTTGCGGTGGCAGAGTGAATATTAAGCATCCTAGCATTACACAAAGATCTAACACATGCTCAAAGAATAAATGTAACAAGTAGAGACACCAAAAGTTTTACATGAAAATTTCAGAAAGGGAGAAAATCACGAGCCCAACCCCAGTCAGAAATAATTCATTATAGTTAGATGAGTACAAGTACATTTACTTTCTCCATGGGTAAGAAAGGACCAAAAAGTTATAGTGTTTGTATGTGGGATGACTCACTAGTCGCTACACAACGATCGAGAGTGGTTGTAGTTGAAATAACTTTGGTACATTATCTTCGAAGTGTGTCGTTACGCGGTGTTTGGGATTACGCTTTGCTCCGCAGAATGATGACGTTGGCTGCTACTCCATATGGTGCTTCTTCATTCCACAACATTGGTCGCTACTCCACATAGCATTTCGTTACTCTACAACATTGCTTGTTGTTCAGCAAGATGCTTTGTTGCTCTGCAGAGTTGGTCGTGTTTCAATAATGTGTTTGTTACTCTTCAACATTGGTCGTTGTTAAGCAAAGAACTTTGTTACTCCACAATGTGCAGCTGCTGTTGACAACTGTCGACGCCGGTAGAAGCGTGAAGCGTTCGTCAGCTCATCGGGCAAAACATTGAGCTTAAGTTCCTTCTCTTCTCGATATTCCTCCAAGCTCAAGTCTTAAATCCCTTTCATGAGAGGTTAGGACTTTATTTATTGAGTCTAGGAGAGATCTTCCGATAAAAAAAGAAATAATCTGAGCCACTCCACTGGACAGCCCAGAGAGACCCCGTTGATCGAAAGACATTCTACATACATTTGAATGCCTTAATGGTGTTGAATTTGAATGATCACAGGCTCATTTAATTCATCTCATTAAGATGCTCGATTTGATTATAAAATTGTCAAATTTGAAATCCATTTGACCTTCCAATTGAAAATTAGAACTTTTCAAAAATGATTTAACATCTCGATTTGAGCTTGACTTGACTCAGATTAAACTAACTTTGATATCATTTTATTCTTCTCATTGAGTTGGCCAATTTGACTAAGTTTGCTAAAATTAAAATTTTGAATAATTTTTAATTGAAGTTTGAATATTTCACACTAAAAAAATTATCTCAAAATTCATGCCACAGCTTAAGATTCATGCTAGATGGCGACTTTTTTTTTTTATGGTGTATCAAAGATGATAACAAAAACCCATACTCTTAAAGCTTTAGATGCCTTATAAGATGAGAACAGCAAAACACACACCAAAAGCACAACTTCCCCAAACTTTACATTTCTTCGTGGAAGAAGAAATAAAACTTGTAAACTAAGGCTCTATTTTGGAGAATGTTGGCACCGCGTCGGGAGCGCGTAGCAGGGAGCAGCCACGAACTACGATTGTTTGGGAGAGCGTCGGGAACTCGTCGCATTTCGTTTTTTGTTAAACATCGGTCGTCGAAAGAGCCCCGCGGCCCACATTTGACTTTAGTTTTTTTACGGATCGAGCCCCGCCTCCCCTCTTCTTCTATCTCCCCATCTCTAGCTAAAGTTCCCTCTCCTCTCCCCCTCACAATTTCTCCCAAACCCATCGTCATCCTGACCGGACCCTCGCATTGTAATCATGATTGGAGCTAACTTGAGAGAATCGATGGGATCGCAGCTTTCAAAAAACACTGAAAACTCTTATCTCCACCTCCTTTTGCTCCTCCCTGAAATCTTCAGCAAGGTAATGAGCCTTCTTATTTTCTAATTTTTTGTTTCTTCTCTTGCGTTCTTTTTTTGAATCCTTCAAGTTTCCTGAACCTTTTTTACATATCTAATTAATCCTAATCTAGGGCAAGATAAGTAGGAAGGGATTTTTCATAATGTCACTCAATTTCGTTTATACTTGTATACTCGATGTTTGATTATAGTTTCTAAAAATTTATGAGACTATCACAGTTCTGTTACAAACAACATTATTAAACAGAGCAAAATGATCATTTGTCCAGAAACAACAGCCACATCTATATTGATTTTCCTTTCTTTTTTCAATATTTTAATTAGTATTTAAATATATTTCACATGTTAAAAAAATTGCTTTTTTATATATTTTAATGCCGGCCTGCAAAGTTGCTATATATCAGATAATTGTAATACTTATTTCTAAAAACATTTCAAATACCTAAAAAAATGTTTTTGGGAATTTTTAAACATACTGATTTGTTTTTAAAAATAAAAATAAAAATATTTTAAAAATACATTCAAACTATTCTGGTGGAATATTTGCAGAAACACAAGTAATTTATCGTACAGAATAAATGCATGTTTCTTCAACAAAAGAAGATTCTCGGCAATACATCAAAAAGAATAAATGGTTCTTAAAATTTCCCTCTTCGAAGCAACAAAACATAACAATACCCATTGCTGACAGGAGCTGGTTCGATCGCGTTACACTGAAACAAAATTTACAAATCAGGGAACTTCTCTCTCCAAAATTGCAAAATATTTGGCATAAATGAATATAATCATACCAAAAAAAAAAAAAGGAATAGGGGCGTCAGGAATAGGGGCGTCAAAAAAGCTTCCTCGACTTTGTTCTATTCAGCTCGTTAAAAACGAATAATTCTTTTAAACTCAAATTATAAATGAGTCAAACACGAATAACTTTGATTAGATTCTGTTTCGCTAGTTTTAATTCAAAACAAAGAAAGCATACATATTATTCATATAATAATATATCATATATTTTAATATATATAACATTAAATCACAACAACTCCTGCATTTAAGTGGTAACTTGTCTTATATTGCAAAAGAGGAGTAAGTTTTGAATTGAAGAGTTAATTCAAACAAAACAATCAGTATCGATACGAACACAAATAAACTTTATGAGAACTTGATTCAAACACGAACAAGTTTTGAACACAAGCTAAAAAAACAAATCGAACACGAACAAGAGCCATACTTAACTCACTCAAGCTCGGCTAATTTACAACCGTACCCAAATACTAACATGCAAAGAGCATACTCGTGATCATGTTGTGCACAATAGCAAACTGAAGCGAGTTGAAAAAACAGAGTTTACAGTCCAATTGATGAAGAGTTGTAAAAAGGAAGGGGAAGGACCCGGTTCCCTTCAGCACCCTCTTCTTGGCATTTCCCCTTATAATGAGAGTCTGTCGTTAATGGTTGATTATTGATATGAATTGGATAACAGTATATAGAGAACACCAAAACTTAAGAAACAATAGTTAATTGGCTGAATTATTCTTCTAATATGAGGTGAGAGAAAGCGATCAATAAAATGCTTCAAATATAAAAAATATTGATCATTGGCTGCACGATGCAACGAAAGACAAGAAACATTGGAAGTTGAGCGATGTTGGGGGCAGTTTAGTGGCTCTCATAAAATTGGGCGACAAGAATGATGGGCATTGAAAGTTAGTGTAGAAGAATTTTAATCACTAATAGGCATCAATTAGTAGGAAAAATTTTCTGTCCGGACTCCGAATGTAGCTCTACGTCAGGAGTCCTATCAAATATTGTCACGTGTTATTGCGGTCCCACTGAAATAAAAAAAGGATTCCGCCACTTAAAAATTGAGTGCCCCGGCCCAAACCAATAATGTAGAAATAATCCCGAAATAACGACCAAATAACCCCGCAATAACGATCTCGTACCGCGGTGCATAAGGGGTTATTTGGGGCTGGGGGTTATTGGAATAATCCCGTAATAACGCCCAAATAACCCGCGGTACCGCTTCAATAGTGAGGGTTATTTCAGCGTTATTGTGAGGTTATGTAAGGGTTATTGGAGGTGGGGAGGGTCGGGGGTTATTTCGGAATATAACCCGGCAATATCCTGTGAATAGTGGGGGTTATTTCGGCATAATTGCAGGGTTATCGATTGTGTACGACAGAGTTATTTGAGTTGTTCTCTACATAATAACCTCGCTGTACCGCGTGAATACGAGGGTTATTTTGGCGTTATAAAATGGGGTTACTATGGGCTTATTGCTTCGTTACAGAAGAATTATTTAAATTGTTTTGTGGAGTTAATGACAAAATTATTTATATTAACTTTATCCAAGTAATAGATTTATAATAATAAAGTTACACTATTAATAATATGTTAGTTAGAATATAAATATAATTATTATTAAATATTAAGCATATGACAAATAATTAAATTTATACTAATAAAATAAAATACTATTAATTTTTTTTTAATATAATGTTTTCAAAAAGGTGTTGTATTCCCGCTTGACGTCCGATTTCTCGCTTATTTTTTCACGTTTTTCATTTTCGATTGGAACATTTTGGGTTTATTGTGTCACCTTCTTTCCATTTGCAATTCTGGAAGCTAGGATTTCGAGCTGCTACACTGGACTCTTCTCTCAACCAAGAAATAGCGACTTTAGCTTTGCCAGAAGTGTTTTTGTTTTCCAAAAGCCATTGTAGTAGTGCTACAGCAGCATTTTTGTGGTGTTATTTTGGTGATTATTATATGTTGTTATTTTGTTATTATTCTTGTGATATTTTGTTGTTATTTTGAATGCATTTTGGGGCTAGTCTTATGATGCTTTTTTTAGTGTTTCTCTTACTATAGTATATGAAAGTAAATAAAGAGGATGATGAGCAAGAACAGTTCATTAAATACCACCCGAAAAAAACTATACATATGGCAAGATTTTATTACACTAGCTAAATATAGAAACTCGCTGTATACACCTGTAACTCATTGGATACTTTTGCTATGGTCCTTTAGTGTGATATTTTGGTTTTTTTTTTAATGTATTTTGGTGTTAATCCTGTGATGATTAGGATTACGAAGGTGTTGGTGGAATGTGTTTTGCTATTAAGCTTGTGGTATTTTCTATATCTAATCATCTTTATCATATTATGAAAATTTACAATTCTCTGAGCCTGGAGATGTTTGTCCTGATCCAAATGTAGACAGCTTTCTTCACACGATTGTTCACAATGAGCAAGAAGCATATGTTATTGTGCATATGGACATTACATTGGATTCACTGTCCGAAAGAACCATAACAGTTATTGGTCAAAGTCGAATAAAATAAAGACGAAGGATTTTATTTTTAGAAAAGCGAGTAGCAAAAAAGAGTCACGATTCACTAACACGCTGAAGTTCAAAAAAGTGGACACAACGACTGACTGTCAAGTCATGACTCGATATGCTGTTGATGTTGACGGCAACTGACAATTATGAAATTTGTAGAAAGTCATAATCACCCATTGGTGAAAAGCAATGATAAGCATATTTTACGTTTCGGCAGAAAGATAATCGAGATAAACGCAGATTTGTTGAAATTAATGACAGGATCAAAGATTAAAGCAACAGATGCATTTAACTTCCTTGCTACAGAGATTGGGGACTATAAAACATGGAGTGTACCAAGGTAGATGTCTTCAATTTTATTCAAAGAGAAAGAAGAAATAGAATTAAACAAGGTGATGTCAATTCCTTGTTACAATTGTTCGTTGAGAGGCAAGCTGAGGATAGCATGCTTGCGTGGGATTTCCAAACTGGCAAGCTTCTTATGGAGTGATGGGTCCTGCAAGCTTGATTATGACTGCTTCATGGATGTCATAATTTTTTATACAAGCTACCGACTGAATAAATATAATTTATGTTGTGCTTCTTTTGTAGGGGTTAACCACCATTGGCAAAATATGTTCTTCGAAGTTGATTTTTTGTCCAACGAGACGATTGATTCTTTCAAGAGGTTATTCAAAGCATTTTTTAGTATAATGGATGACAAGCATCCAATCACAATTTTTAATTACCAAGATAAAGTGATAGTAAGAGAATTGAAGATTCTCTTCCACACACTCAACATAGATTATGTCAGTGACATATCTATAAAAAATTTTCTTTGAAGATGCATTGTGGTATGGGTTACAAGAGTATGAACAAACTTTTTCATAAATACATGAGCAAGTGTGATTCCGAAAAAGAGTTTGAAGATGAATGATCTACAATGATTGAGATAGGAAACCTAAACTGCAACACGTGATTAAATGATTTATACAATGTAAGACAAGTTGTCAACAATCTTCAATAAAGAAATATTGGAAATGAGAATCTTATCAAAATAGAGAAGTGAGTCCACAAATAATATCTGTCATGGTCTACCAAAACCCACAAATTCTCTCACTGATTACTTTTTGGGTCTTGAAAATGTTATGAAATCATGGAAAATGAATGAGATAAACGAAGAATTCAAAAGTTCTCATTCCTCTATCACACCTGCGGTAAAAAACAACCCAGTGTTTCGGCAAGCTGCTTCATTTTATACTAGGAAAGTACACAAAATGTTTGAGGACGAGTTACTGCATGAGTTATGTGGACTTACCGTCGAATTATCCGGGGACAGTAAATCTGAATTCTATGTAAAGAAGTTAGATAATCTTGAGACGAACAAACCCTGCACTATTAATTTTGACTGGATTAATAATTGTGAGATCACGTGCAGCTGTAAGAAATTTGAAATGATGGGAGTAACGTGTGCTCACTCTCTACGTGTTTTAAATTTGGTAAATTTTACAAAGATTCATGACAAATATTTCTTATAGCGATGCTCTGTCAATACAAAAATGTACATCTATAACAATTTCGGATACAAACATCTCAAGGAGTCTCAAATGTCCAGTGGATCTTTAAGTGTATTATGTTTCGCTCACACATTCAAAAGTTTGCATATCAACTTATTAATAAAGTCTAAGAAAATGAACATGTCGAGCAATTTATGCTGGAGTCATCTAAAAAAATTATTTGTTGATGTTACAGACATGTTAGGTGGGAAAGCACCTCACGCAAAGACTCCAAAAAAAAGAAATCACCAAATAGAGAATATAATTTGAATGACCTCACGAACATGAGGCCGAAAGGAATATCTACTTCTAGGTTAAAAGAATATTGAGAAAAAACAAGAGTGGTACAAATATGTATTTCTACGTTCAAAAAGAGTATTACACTATCTACCATTATTTTTATCTAACTTGAACCATAGCATACAGGAAAGGAGCAAGCCTATCCAATGCGAGACAAATTTGTTTGTAGTGTGAGATTTTGTCAGTCAGGTATATAACTAAAATTCAATATAATTAGAATGTTTTTAAATTAAACATAGTAGGAATATTATACATGGCAATCAACGAAAACATACACCGAACTGTTGATGCATTCAATCAGTGGGATTTATGCCAATTAAAAATTATCTTATTCGATTTTATTCTTTAGGTGTTGATGTACTTTTAAAATACATTTATTTGTAAGTGTCCAGTTATAGTTCAATATTTCTGCATGTAGGTGATTTAATTCTGCATTTCTGATTATAGTTTTTTGTTTTTGTTAGATGATAGAATTTTACTCTTGAATTTACTGTTACTTTAACTATGTTTATTGTTCATCATACACTTTTACAACTTGTACTTATATATATGGTGGGGTTATTGAAGGGTTATTTGAGCCGTTTTGCAAAATTATTGGAGCCGAAACGTACGGTTATTGGAGGCCTTCTCGACGTTACGGGAGGGATATTTGAGTATATTTACGGGGTCATTGACGCCAAAGCGCAGGGTTATTCACGTCATGAATTTGTATCAGGGTTACTTATAAATCAATGACAGCATATTAAAATTGCTTCAAAAATGAATGATATTGTGCGAAGTGTTCTTATGACATCGTGGGTGATCGATATATGCATTATGTTGGGTAGGGAGTAATACAATCTTCATTTGTAGTGCTTCAATTGCCCAAACAATAGTGTTCAATGCTCATTATTAATTATTGGTATCAAAATAAACTCAACATTTTTAATTGTGTCCTTTGTTATGTGCCTAACAAAAGCTTTAGAGTTTTCATTTTTGTACATCTACATAAACAAAACATTTTGGTTCCTAAACTTTTATAATGGTGGATGTGTTTAAATGCACTGCAAATTACTTGAACTTGAATATTTACCCAATGAGCGGAGACACGTAGACGTAAGATCTAAATAATTGTGGTGATTTGGGTCTTTTCTTTTCCATTATTAATGCAAAGCAATCTATATGTTCATTTGCTAGCCAACCATTATTCAATATATCCTTAATGTAACTATGGCTTACTCCAACAAGTCCTCTCTTACTATAATCTTATCCCTGCATTCCATACATATAATTTTTGGAAGAATTGTTTACCAAAGTAATGCATAACAAAAAAGAAAAATATCATAGTTTACTCACATGTCAGTGTATTTACTAGAGCATTGATCGATTACTTTCGGCATGTGAGGTGGAAGTTGAGCTCTAGCAGGAAAATCAACTACTAATGATGCTAAACGCACCTACAAAACCAATAACTCTTCATATATAATGACAACATATGGTGTAAGAAACTAATCAAGAGTAGGTTGTATTGCCTATCTTATCAGGATATTCATCTTCATTTTTTGAGACTGACTCCTGCTCTACATGCTCCTTATTTGTATCTTGATGTTCTGGAATGAGTTGTTTTTGCTCCTTTTCCATCATGAGCTTCGGCCCTAACTTGGTCTTGCTCTTCCTCTCTATTTACAACTTGGGCTTTTGTAATGTACTGTTCTTTCTCCTCATCCTCTTTATTTACATCTTCAGAATCTGTAATGAGTTGTTCTGTAATTGGTTTTAATGAGTCTACTATTATTGATTCTTGTGAAACATTATTTCTACTGATTTTCCAATCTGTGCAAGTAATACATCTAATGAACATTTGGAACGCTCCTCCACTTCCTTTCTTGGTTTTCTTTTCTTTTGCAGTACTGTTGTACATGGGGCACTTAATTTCCTCTTTTTTCTATTTGTTTTGACCTTAACCCTTTGGATCAAACTGCCAATTGAGGAATCATGTATCCTTTTTATTGCAAATTTACCTTCAGTTTTGTTTTTTTCTTTCTCTAATTTATTCACTTGAGACTACAGCTCTGTCATTTTGCTATCTAAGTTACTAAAACAGCTATTCATTTATTCTTGAAAGTCAAAGAAATTTTTGTTGATCTCTAAGTATATGGTATATTTTTTCTAATTTAATATTACTACCCATATGTGATTGTGTTCGTTGTGGGCTGATGTGATATGGAACAACAGGATTAACATCAAAAGAATTGGGTGAATGCGGTATGGAGTGAGCTTCCTGTTGTGGGATTCTAATCATATGACTGCATGGTCCTTCAACTGGAAGAGCCAGTAAATAGTGCTTATCGTCTTTTAAATCCAAAAAAAATCAAAAACCCTCAAAGCATTTCAGAGAAACAGAGTCAACATAAATAAGAATAACATCTACAAGACAATATCATAAACCAGAATAACAACTTCAAGGGATCATGAGATAAATGACTCACCTGTGCAAGGTTTAGCCTCTTAAAGGCTATATGAATATGTGATGGGTTCCGGCTCAGACTTATAAGTCACCTCAGCATGCAAGGTCTGGCCTGAGGAGCAATGGGGATGACCAAAAATGTGTGGTCATAAAATCATAGCTGTGTAAAATATAGATAAATGACTATTTGATATGACCAAAATACATAAGAAAACTTTTCAGATTGACTTTTCAATTAGAAGTACAAGACACTAACCCATCAAAAGAAAAACAAAACCATTCAAGCATCCTAATGGTTGATCCCTCTTTATTTTAATGGAGCAGGCATTGACTTGCTCAATGAGAAATTCACATATCGTAGCAGGCCAATTAAATGAAGAAAAATCATGTACATTCTAACAGATTGAATAAAAACCTTTGGCCAAGCTAAAATTGATTGAATAAAAAAAATAAAATTGACAACAAAAACTTAAGAAATAGATCGTCAAAGCGAATAAAGACACCCCTAGTGCAACATTCAATAGATCACTTTTTATTTGTTTGGCATACACGTCACAGGAGGGAACCTTATTCCATTTAACTGTTGATCCTCTAAGGCATGCCTATGAGCAAGGAAACTTCATCTGGATCAAATCTCAGTTCTTTCCCGTCCATATTGAAAATCATTCGATCAATATCTCAACATTTCGATATGTGCATAGTTAGGATATGATCTTGAGGTTATGGAGAGATTTACAAAATAATGAACCATATTCATTGCTTTCAAATTATTCACGGCCTTTGAGTTCAAAAACCGACATGAATAGAAGCATATTGACACCATATTAACATAATAGAGGCATAATTACACCATATTATCGCCAGAATCATAATAACACCATATTAATGCCAAAATAACGCAATATCCCCTCAATAACCCAAAACAGTGGGGGTTATTTTTAAGTTATTTTGGGGTTATTTTGGTACTTTATTTTAGTCATTGTATGATAATACAAGGATTTTTTTAAGGACTAAAAAACAACAAACAAAGTTACCTTGATACGTTTTGCTGGCTCTTATCTGATTCATTCTCCTTACGATCTTTCTTCACCATTTTCTTTTGCTCTTCCAATTCCGTCCTCGTCGGCTCGTTCGCGTCTTCCATTTTAATCTTGCTTCAAAGGATGCAATGCAAAGCCCTATCAGAAACTGAAGGACAAAGAGGAAAACCATAGCTCACGAGCGAATGCTAAACCCTAGCAATTTCTTTCAAAAATGAATGTCTAAGAATCGACGGCGCCCTTTTACGTTTTACGACAGGCAGGACAGGCATTTCAAGTATTACAATTTAAATAACTCCCAATAACCCCACACTAACCCACCAATAAGCCCCCAGGAACACCACGAGAACCACTCCAATAAGCCCCGTGAACCACTTAAATAATCTCTTAATAACCGCTCAATAACCTCCGCATAACCACCCCAATAATCCCGCAATAACCCCCAAATAACACCTTAATAACCCCCTCCCCCCAAACCCCCCTGCAGAACCACCGCAATAACCCCCAAATAACCTCTCAATTACCCCTCCAATAACACACACAGAACTACTCCAATAACACTAGAATAACCCCCCACCAAACCTCTGCAATAACCCCCGCAATAACCTTCGAAATAACCCTCCAATAATCTCCCAAAAACCCCTGATAAATCCTTCAATAAACCCCCGCACAACCACTTTAATAACGTTGTAATAACCCGCAATGACCCCCCAATAACCCTGATTCGGGCCGGGTCACTCAGTTTTTAAGCGGCGAAATCCATTTTTTAATTAAGCGGGACAACAATAACACATGGCAATATTTGATAGGACTCCGGACGTAGAGCTACGTCCGGAGTCCGGACAGAAAACTTTTCCCAATTAGTGGCAAGCATCAAACAACTTATTGAGAGAAAGAAAGTTTGATGATAATCGACAAACAATTTGGTCGTTTTCCTGATTAAAAAGAAGATTGGACGACCAATAAAACGAGTGTCATATGGATGTCGTTGGCCAATATACATTGAATGTTGATCGTTGGTATGTAAATGATGATTGACGATTGGTGACAGGAAGTAGCATTGAATAGAAATCTAAAATTCTCTATGAATTTAGATTTATATTTGTTGGGTACTTAAACCCTTAAATGACCTAAATTTTTTTTCTACTTATCATTGAGTGCTTAATTTAGGTCCACTTAAACTTAAACCTAGGTGCTTTTGCTATCATGCAATTTATCACGACAAATTGCACTATCTCAACTGTAAATTTATCAAAAACAGAGTTCAGATAACAGCAACATCAACTCTTGAAATTTTGTACAATATAATTTTGAGATCTAAAATTTTGCATAAAATAATATCCTTAATCAAAAAGAGGGCCTTTTCTTATGAAGTGTTAATAAGAAGACACAAATATAGAAACAAAGTAATCTGAAGGAGAAAAAAGAATAATAGATATTTCTCACATGCATTTATGTTGCAGCATGGCAGCATGTACTAAAAAATATGCCAATCGAATATTTGCTCATTTCATGCTAATAAAAGAGTGAAGAAAAGATAAATAAAATAAAAAAATTTTAACATTTGCTCCAAGCATTGTATATTTATTAAAAAGTATACAAAAAAAACATAATAACCTTAGAAACGTTATATGCTATGCAAAATGAAAACAACAAATACAAGTTACACCAAAAGCATAGCTTCCCCAGCGCTCTACTCAAATCATCTTGTTAATGAAGTTGATGTCCCAGGGGACATCCTCAGAGAACTGATCGAGCCCGTCTTACAGTTAAAAAACTAACTACCAAAGAATATACGACACATTGAATTAGAGAACGCAATACACGTGTCCTATAAAACATTTTGCACTGTCTACCATAACAAAAACTTCTACTTACAATACAAAACCACCATATTCTCCTCGCCTGGTCATTTGCAAATAAAGCACAGAAATTTACCGTTTTGAATCAACTAGTAATCATGGTATGGTGGACCCAACAACATCACATATCTTATACACTTATCTATAGAGAGAATGCTTCCGCAGATGAAGTATGCCATGCAGGACTAAGGAGTTTACTGCATGTCATTATGGGAGCCAAAATCAGTCGATTATCAACTAATGCCAATGGAGTAACCTAATTACCTGTCACACCCTACTAAGTGCACCAAAAATTCTAGCAGCATAAACTATGATGTGATATTAAAGCCTATATTTTATCTTCAAAATTGTCCTAGTAGGGACTTTAGGTGAGTGTAGCCAAAAGAAAGCTAATTAATAATAAGTGAATTTGATATATTTAATTAAATTTTAATATGTTTATTGAAGCATGCCAAAGCAACAAATCCATATCCAATCAAATTATCAAATTGATGGAGTCAAGTAAAAAGGCTTGCCAATGCAATTTCTTCTTCTTCAACGCAAGGCTGGCCACTGCTATTGAACACTGCCTGTGTTTCAAATAATAATTTCAATTTTAGATGACTGGATATATGGAATGTATCTGCATACATTTTAACGTGTTTTAAAAATGAAGGCCGTTATAAGGCCTATCAAAACCCCATGCTCTCTCCAAGAGTAAAGCAGGGCACTCCTGAGATTTTATGTTCGTAATACAAGTGCATTTAGAAAGACTAGAGTCTGAGAAAAGAAAGAAGTTTGTTATTTCTGTAAGAATGAAACAAGAAATAGGCTTCAGCAACCATGCAGGCTTTCCCCGTGTTATTCTAATCTGGTTATAGAAACCAGCTCACAGGGAGTGAGCAGAAGTGTTGAGAAGTTTCAGCCTCTTAGATGGCTGGAGGAATTACAACAGAACCTCTTGAAGTGAAAAAAAAAATGCATGAGCAAGGTTTACACCATTTTTATAAAAAATTTAAAAAAATATGCAAGCAATATCAGATATTTATGTCCTTCTGTTTCATTCTAAGGTACTTTCAATAGAAAAAAAACAACCACATTATGGTTTGAATTAGCCCTCCAAGGGGATGCACTAAACTAAAGCTGCGGATCTCAAATGAGTAGCCGCCTGAGAGGAAGATTTGACTAAGAAATCTTTTTAATGGAAACCTAAAATAAATAAATAAATAATTGTCAAAATAATATGATAATAAGTATTTTGATATCAACTTTTAAAAACAAAGAAGACTCTTAGGATTATGGAACCTTTTAAGGAGTCGAAGTTACAAATCATAGAATAAAATTACATGAGAGAGTAATTAAATTAGGCTTCGAACAATAAAGCCAATATCAAAATATTAATTTGGATTTATGATAGTTAAGTTTTCAAAACAAATCTCTATCTATCACTCGTACTATCCTCCACTTATGTTAGAAAATAGCAATCCATAAACATTAAAACTTCTATATTTAAAAATCCCCATAATTCTCATCGCTCAATGAGGTTTAATATAAATAATTTATATAACAAATTCATTTCTCCCCTCCCTCAGTCTCATCCTCATTAATATCTATGCTCTCCTATTTCTTTCCATGTACAATCTTAGTTTTCTTTATCTTATCTAAACAATAGTAATAAAAAAATAGTTAAATTTTAAAATACTCATTATGTTGATTGTTAGATTTTTAATTACACCAACTTCTATGGATACTTTTTAACATTTTCTTGCAAGCTTATGGACTTACCAGTATTGTTTCTATCCCTATCAAAATCGACATAGAAATAAGTTTACTAAGTCCGCTCAAAACAATGAAACAAATTTTTTAATATACCGATGTTACCCAAGACGAGAATTAAATTAGCAGTCATCAAGCTTAGGAAGAACAATTTCTTATGGAGGAAGAACTTGAAGCATCTTCAACGGTGGGAAGGGGACGGATAAGATTATAAATGGTCAATCGTGAAAAGGGAGAAGCAACTTAAATATTTTCTCCCTCATTACCAAAGAGATGTGTTTATAAAACTCTACAACCTGAGCCAAAGTGATTCCTTTGTGAAGTACAAAGCTGAATTCGATCAATTAATGCTATAATGTGAGTTATTGAAACTTGCTCAATGGTCAGGTATCTAGAAGGTCTACAGCCAGCTATCAGTAGTGTAGTGCAACTACAGTTGTATCTATCCCTACTTGATGTGTGAACATTAGGCTTAAACGTGCAGAAACAACATCGACACCAGATGACCACCAAACCCTACTGATAGAGCTCAACCCGAGGATCTAAAAACAAGAATACACCGATTGGAGCAAAAAACTGATCCATTACAAGGAGAAACATTATTGCTATATTCTTTCCGGCTAGTAGATGGTCGAGCGAGAAAGATAGATTGAGTAGCTTCGAAAGAACGTCAAGGTTTGCATAGCAAGTGAATTAGAATTTTCAGTGAAACCTTAACTTCTACTTTCATTGAAATTAAGGAGAAGATTGGATGAAAAAGGTGTAACTTCTAAGTCAATAATGTCTTCGGGTTGAATAGTTTGACCATTATGAGAGAAGAGAGTATCCAAATGAATTGGATCTGTATGTGATATAAATGCAACTGCATTATGTTGATTACTATACGCAAAGGCAGTTTGATAAGTAATACTATAAACAGTACTACCATCGTGTAATTTTGCTCTGTCTAATTTATATCGTAATGTAAGAGATCGATCTAGGTGTCAATCATTAATATTTATAACATAATTTGGATGTAAATTGAACATTAAAGTTTGATAGCATAAATTTCCTTGTATAACGCCTAATAAACCATCTTTTAGAATCAATATTCTATCGTTGTAAATTCTGATGGTAATAGACCTATCAATACCTTTACGAAAGTATGCATTCAATAAGATCTGAATTCCGCAAAAAAAAATATATATTTATATTTTTCAGGATTCTTAATTCTTTCTAAATCTTATTGTTTTATTTGTTGATTCTAAAGAGGTATTCGAGTACTTCATATTGCATTTAAAATATCAATGGGATGTTCTCCCTGACGAATACTGTAATGTATACTTCTTTTTCAGAGGAAGAAAGCATACCAAAACATTCTTTAGTTCCAAGGGATAATTTTTATTTTCGTATTTTATCATAAGCTTTTTTCTAATAATGTAATATGTGTTTCAAATTCAATAAAATTTTCATTACTTAAATCTGATTCAAGATTCTTATAAATTAATCAAAATAGAAGTATTCTTTTATTTCATTATTTGAATAATTTATATTTATTAGGTGGTCTTCAGTATCTGATAGCTCATAGAGGTCTTCTTCGTTGTTTATGTTAGAAAAATAAAATATGAGTTCTAACTCATTTTCATCTATAATTGCTACTGATTTTACATGACTTGCTTTAAATTTTTTACGGCATGTGTCTGCATAATGTCCTTGTTTACAAATCAAGGATTTACTATGTCTAACTTTTTAGTATTTATATTATTGCTGATATTTTTATTCTTTGTTGCGAAAGTTCGTTTGTTTGAATTAAAATTTCGTTTATATATTTTCTTAAAGAATTTTTTCTTTTTCATTTTTTGCAGAGCAATGACAAGTGTTATGGGAAGATGAACATCCCCATTGTTGAGCCACTAAATCTGATTTTTCATAACAAAGAGTTGTTCATATTGTTTATTTGGTTTACGTAAATCAAGATGCTGACAAACTTCAACTAATTTTTCTAAAGCGGATTGTACACGACTACCTAAAGTAATGTCATTTGGATGTAATTTTGTAAATTCTTGACTCTATAAAATATTATATGGTTCTGGTAGTTTATAAAAATACATATCTAAATATAATAGTCGATCATCAGCTTAGATATCATAAAAAATTTTTAATAATCACAACTATATTCATGTAAGTAACAAACATTTCAAATATTTAATGTTGTTGTCTTTTGTTTAGCAATATATGATTGGTATTTTTGTTTTTTCTACTTCGGTGGCATATTTAATTTTATATCCTAAGAATTCGCTTTTTTAAAAAATCACCATAAATATATTGTCATTTATCAGGTGTACCGATAGTTCTTTTACCTAAACAAGTATCTCTAATATTTTATTTTTTATTATCTTTTAATCCAAGAAATAATTTTTTTTGTGATTCCAGTAAGTGTATTTTCTAAAAATTCATAGCATATCCACCTCGTAAATTATAATTATATATAGCTAAATTATTTTCTATTACTCATTTGTCGATTACTTTATTAATTTTTTTGCAACAATCAATATTTAAATAAATATTGTGTCCACTAATAGGTTCAAGTACATAATTTTGGATTTTTTATCCTAATTGATTTTGTCTAGGAGTAGGAATATATTTAATATTTGGTGATTGGAAACATGCATAAGAACTAGTATTTTAACTCGTAGTAGTTTCATTAGAATTGGATTGAATGTCTTCCGATATATTAATTGTCAGAAAGAGGAGTATCAACTGAAAGATAATTAATAGGATCATTCATGAATGATGTTCGGATAAAATATTAATCAAGTCTTTTATTTCATTTTCAGTTTGGGAAGGTTCTTTAACCGAAATGATTTCATTAATTCGAATAGCTCCTTGTATATTTCCTTGAGAATTATTCTTAGTTTGGTTCATCCAGCCAAAGAATATATGAATGAGAAGAATGGCTGTTGCGGCTACATTACTATTTAGAATTTGTTGATTTTGAATTAGTTTTAGGTCAATTCATGTATATTAGAAATTTTTTTTGTGTGTGCTAATTTTTTATATCCGAATTGGATTATATTTTTAAAGAGTTAAAATTTTTTTAGTTGACTTTGGTTTAATTCCATAAATTAATTAATTTGGTCATTAAGTATGATTTCTAAATATAATCCTAATTCAAATGGTTGTTTCAAGAACATATAACTAATGATGATCCATTCATTTTAATTTCCTAAGGAAGATTTAATAAGAAAAAATTGCTCTTTCGGAAAGACTTCTAAACGTTTATTTTCTATATTTATCTGTAGTAATTGACAGATTCTATTAAATTCTTGTTCTAAACAAAATTTATTCAATATCAAATTTATCAAATATGTCGGAACTAAATTCGTCTAAAAACAGATGCTTTTTTAATTATATTTCTTCTTTTAATTGAAATTCATAAGAACAATTAGATCTATATGACCATGAAGATGTACAGAGACATTTAATATGTTTAGAACATTCAAAGGTTTTAGTCTGTTGATCGTCAGGCTCTGATACCATTTTAGGAGCCTTCATTTTCTCTTAAAATTATATACCAGCTAATTTCATTTTTTTATTTGTTCTTCTATTTTTCTAATATTTTTTTTAGATTTTTAATTTCTATTTCTAATCCTATCATTTTATCTTCCATGTTTAAATGGTTCTTCTGTCTATTGTATATTATAAAGGTGTGGTCATGCTTCCTAACAAAAGCTTATCTTAATATTATCTTACTTTGTCTCTAGCTCTTTTTGGATTTGACCTCAACATTTCTGGTTCATATTATATTTTTTTTCTCGGTTTTCTAGAGAAAATACAGGCGCAACAAAGGATCACACAACAGATCATCAACAGACAACAACCTTATATAATTACTTCAGAGATGCGAAACACAGCTTTTGTTAATTTCCTACGCTAAGCGTAGCTAGTAGAGATAGAAAAAAAATAACATAATATTATTATAAATAAATGATAGAAATAAAACATAACGACATTACATATTTTATAATATACTAACAGACATCAGAAAGAAGAGTTTATTTAGCCGTCGAGGCTAACATATATACTTAAATTACACGAGAAGGGAGAAAAAAAGAAGAGAATTTGCTAAATTTTTCTCTGCCTCTAAACACAGAGAAGACAACATGATATAGACTCTGAATTTTTCTATAGTCATCATGGCTAACGTTCTCTTTAATAATTCACTTTTGCAACGTGGCATTTGTTTTATCATAATTTTTTAAATAATTGTGTTGGTAGAGAATAATTATATTTTTTTTGCTTTACAACTGAGTGTTTCTACGGTAAGTTTCATTTCTGATAAGTATTCTGTTTTTTTACTATACAGCTAATTTATTTACATTCCACTATTTTTTATCTCTAGCTTATCTCTTATTCCTTGTAGAGTATCACATTTTTGATAATACATGCATTTATGTATTTTCTACTTTTGTGGTCTTAAACAATAATTTTTTTACTTCTCGACTGGCTGCCACAGTATTTTACTGAGAATAGCTACCCAATTTTTATACACAACATCATGAATTTCGCGAGTTAGTTGCTTGCAGTGACTGTATATAAATAAATGTTCTGAACAATGATAAACAAATATTAGTCAGATCCACCTTCTTTATTTTAATACATATTTGATATAAATCTTCTGCTTTAGATCTCTGCGTTAATACTTCAACAGGTTTATATTTAGGAGTGAATGGTTCACTGCTAATTCGAAGTTGTATTAATGAAATAATTCCTTTGCGTATGTCAGGATAAGTCTAATATATATATATATGTATATATATATATACATATATATATATATAGTGTTTGATGACCATATGGAACGTTTACACTGCATTAATGATTGATTTTTTTAATTCTTTTATTAAATTTTCATCTTTTAAATAATTCAAGCGTAACAATCCGCAGTTATATAATTCTGTAATAAATCTTGTATTCATATTTCTATATACATATATTACTTGAAATTTTTCAGTCGTATGAAATAAAGTTGTGAATTAATCTGTTTTTTATATTGTGATACTTGTTGTCATTCATCGGCCATTTCTTTAATATTTTTTGAAGACTTATTTGACATATTTTGTAATACATTGGTATATGAAGGTATTTTATTATTATTTGGAGAAGTATGTATTCCTTTTCTTTTGTAAATTTAAGATCTGTGAAATCTCTTATTTTCTGTAATTTTGTGATTGAAGATAAATCTTCTTCATGGATTTCTCAATTAGGATAATTTTTTTTACTTTTAGTAATTCATTAAGAATGTTATTGTCGTAGGCAATTTCACTTTCTAATTTTAAGATTTTTACTTCAAGCATTTTCAAATAATTGTTCAAGTCTGACACAAACTTGACGTTGGTTTCAACAGTTATATCATATATCTCCATATATTCGATCTTTAAACACATACTTATCTCCTACATAATTCATGTGTTAGTGTCAGCAAGAGCATTTTTCTCTCCTTCAATATATTTAATATCAAACGTATACACAAAAAACCAACTTTACTATCTTATTAGTCTTTTATTAGGTAAAAAGTATAATTTTGTCTTTAATAAATGAAATAATTGTTTTATTATTTGTCCTAATCAATAACATTTCATTTAAAAAGATTTCAAAGTTTTTAATTGTTTTTTAATTGCTAGTAATTTTTTTTCATTAATGTGATAATTTTGTTTTGTCGTTGTACACGTACCGAAACCGTATCAATATAAGAGTTTGGTCGCCTTCTGTGGAGCTTTCAAAAGTGCTCCCCAAAAATAAAAAATGGGTTTTAAATCATTTTCATCTATAAATGCTACTGATTTTAAATGACTTATTTTAGATTTTTTATGGCATGTATTTGCATATTATCTCTCTTATTTACAAATCCAGCATTTACTAATTCTAACTTTTTTAGTATTTATATTATTACTAATCTTTTTATCCTTTTTTTTGAAAGTTCGTTTGTTTGGATTAATATTTTGTTTATGTATTTTCTTAAACAACTTTTTTTTTTCAATAACAAGGGTAATGGGAAGGTGAACATCCCCATTGTTGAGCAACTCAATTTGATTTTTACAACAAAGAGATTGTTTATATTGCTTATTTTGTTTATGTAAATCAAGATGCTGGTAAGCTTCAACTAATTTTTCTAAAATGTATTGTATACGGCTGCATAAAGTAATGTCATTTGAATGTAGTTTAGAATTTGACTCTGAAGAATATTATATGGTTTTAGTAGTTTATAAAAATACATCTCAAAATATAATAGTTTATCATCAGCTAAGATGTTATAAAAGAATTTTTGATAAACACAAATATATCGATGTAATAACAAATATTGCAAATATTTAATGATATTATATCTTTTGTTTAACAAAATATGATTGATATTTTTTTTTCTGCTTCGATGATATATTTAAATTTATATCATAAGAATTCACTTTTTAGAAAATCACTATAAATACTTGGTCATTTATCAGGTGTATTGATAATTCTATCACCTAAATAAGTATCTCTAATACTTTATTTTTTATTATTTTTTAATCCAAGAAATCACTTTTTTTACAATTCCAGTAAGTGTATTTTCTAAAAATCCATAGGCATATTTGCCTCGTAATTTATAATTATATATAACTAAACTATTTTCGATTATCCATTTGTCGATTACTTCATTAATGTTTTTACAACAATCTAAATTTAAATATATACATATCTACTAATAGGTTCAAGTATATAATTTTGGATTTTTGATCCTAACTGATTTTGTCTGAGTGTATGAGTACGCTTAATACTAAGCGATAGAAAGCGTGCATAAAAACTAGTACTTTGACTCCTACTAGCTACATTAGAATTGGATTAAATGTCTTTCTATAGATTGAGTGTCAAGAGTAGGAGTGTCAACTGAAGGATTATTAGTATGAATATTCATGAATTGATGTTCAATTAAAACATTAATCAAGTCTTTTATTTCATTTTCAGTTTGGGAAGTTTCTTCGACCAAAATGATTTTATTAATTCGAATAGCTCCTTGTATATTTCTTTGAGCATTATTCTTAGTTTAGTTCATCCAACCAAGAATATCTAGATGAGAAGAAAGTTTTTCTAAGTTGAAGCATTCAACAAGAATGGTTGTTGTGACTATATTACTATTTAGAATTTGTTGGTTTTGAATTAGTTTTAGGCCTAATTCATGTATATTAGAAGTGTATTCTCTATGTGCAATTTTTTTATATTTGGATTGGATTATATTTTTAAAGAGTTTAGTTTTTCTAGTTGACTTTAGTTTAATTCTATAGATTAATGAGTTGGTCATTAAATATAGTTTTCGAATATAATCCTAAAAATATAGTTTAGTCTTCGGATAAAAACGATCAAAAAATTTTACAACATATTAAAGATCATTGTAAAAATCTTCCAAAACTATATTTACTAATACCTCATGAATATTTAATCATAGAAACTGATAGTTATCAATCAACTTGGGGAGCAATTTTAAAAGTTCGACGGAAGGCGACCTAACTCTTATGTAGATACAGTTCCGGTATGTATATAACGGCAGAACAAAATTATCACATTAATGAAAAAAAATTACTAGCAATTAAAAAAGTAATTAAAAATTTTGAATTTTTTTTACATGAAACGTTCTTGATTAGGACAAATAATAAAACAGCTATTTCATTTATTAAAGACAAAATTATAAACTCTTTACCTAATAAAAGACTAATAAAATGACAAAGTTGGTTGCATATATGTTTGACATAGAATATATTGAAGAAAAGAAAAATGCTCTTGTTGTCACTTTGACACGTGAATTATGCAGAAAAAAAAAATATAACTTCAAATACCAAAAATATGGAGATATGTGATATAGCTGTTGAAGCTGACGACAAGTTTGTGCCACAGATTTGAACAATTATTTGAAAATAATTGAAATACAGAAAATTAGAATGTGAAATTGATTACGACGATAAGATTCTAAAAATATTACTAAAAGTAAAAAATTATCTTAGTTGAGAAATTCATGAAGAAGATCAACATTCTATCACAGAATTACAGAAAATACGAGATTTCACGGATCTTAAACTTATAAAATAAAGTGAATTACTTCTCCAAATAATAATAAAATACTTTCATATGCCAAGGTATTACAAAATACGTCAGATAAGATTTCCAATAATACTAAAATAGCCAACAAATATCACAATATAAAGAACAAATTAATTCACAGCTTTATTTTCATACAGCCGAAAATTTTCAAGTAAAATATGTATATGGAAATACAGATATAAGGATTATTACATAATTAAATAACTGCGGATTGTTACGCATAATTTATTTAGAAAATGACAATCTTCTAAAAGAATTACCAAAATCAGTCATTGATGTAGTGAAAACATTTCATATGGTCATCAAACACTAGAATATATATATAT
>NW_018164675.1:73714-106964 GCF_001263595.1 Phalaenopsis equestris
TATATATATATATATATTGAAATACACAAAGGAATTATTTATTAATACAATTTGGAAATAGCAGTGAACAGTCTACTCTTAAATACAGACCTGTTGAAGTATTAACGCAGAGATCTAAAGCAGAAGATTTATATCAAATATGGATTGAAATCAAGAAGATAGATCCAACTAATATTTGGATTTATCATTATTCAAAACATTTACTTGTATACATTCACTGTAAACAAACAACGCGCAAAAGAAATGAAACTATGTACAAAAAATAGGTAATCATTCTCAGTAAAAATACTGCAGCAGCCAGTCGAAAAGTAAAAGAATTATTATCTAAAACCAAAAAATTAGAAAATACATAAATGTATGTATTGTCAAAAACGTGATACTCTATAAGGAATAAGAAATAAGCTAGAGGCAAAAAATAGTGGTACGTAAAGAAGCTAGTTGTAAAACAAAAAAAAGCAGAATAATTATCAGAAATGAATCTTACCATACAAACACTTAGTTGTAAAGCAAAGAAATACAATTACTCTCCATTACCATAATTATTGAAAAAGTTATGATAAAACAAATGGCATGTTGCAAAAGTGAACTATTAAAGAAAACGTCAGCCTACAGATGGATTCGGAGTTTATACAATGTTGTCTTCTCTGTGTTTTGAGACAGAAAAATTTAGCAAAATCTCTTCTTCTTTCTTCCTCCATTCTCCTGTAATCTAAGTATGTGTGCTAGCATTGACAGCTAAATAAATTGTTCTCTCTCCGATGTCTGTAAGTATATCATAAACCATATAATGTCGTTATGTTTTATTTATGTCGTTTGTTTATAATAATATTATGTTATTTTGTTTATCTCTACTAGCTACGTTTAGTGTAAAAAATGAACAAAAGTTGTGTTTCACATCTCTGAAGTAATTATATAAGGTTATAGTTTGTTAATGATCCGTTATGTGATCATTTGTTGTGTCTGTAATTTTTCTAGAAAATCATAGAGAAAAATATAATATGAACTAAAAATGTTATGGTCAAATCCCAAAATAGCTAGAGACAGAGTAAGATAATATTAATAAAAGCTTTTGTTATGAAGCATGATAGATCCTTACACCTTTATAATATACAATAGACAGAAAAGTGAAAAGAATCATTTAGACATAGAAGATAATATAAAAGGATTGGCAATATATATTAAAAATCTAAAAAAGAATATTAGAAAAATAAAAAAAAATAAAAAAATGAAATTAGCTCATAAAGAATTTCAAGAGAAAATGATGGCTCCTAAAATGGTATCAGAGTCTGATAATCAACAAGCTAAAACCTATAAATGTCCTAAACATATTAAATGTCTCTGCACATCTTCATTGTCGTATAGATCTAATTGTTCTTCTTATGAATTCAATTAAAAGAAGAAATAGAATTAAAAAAATGTCTGCTTTTAGACGAACTTAGCGCCAACATATTTGATAAATTTGATGTTGAATAAATTTTATTTAGAACAAGAATTTAATATAATTTATGAATTTCTACAAATAAATACAAAGAATAAACAATTAGGAGTCTTTCCGAAAGAGTAAATTTTTTTAATTAAATCTCCGTTAGGAAATTCAAATGAATGGATCATCATTAGTCATATGATCTTCAAACAACAATTTGAATTAGGATTATATTCTGAAACTATAATGAGCAACTCGTTAATTTATGAAATTAAACCAAAGTCAATTAGAAAAAATTAAACTCCTTTAAAATATAATCCAATTCAGATATAAAAAATTAGCACACACAGAAAACACTTCTAATATACGTGAAATAAGTCTAAGACCAAATCAAAACCAAAAGATTCTAAATAGTAATATAGTCAAAGCAGTCATTCTTGTTGAATGTTGCAACTTATAAAGAAATTCTTCTCAACAAGATATTCTTGGCCGGATGAAACAAACTAAGGATAATTCTCAAAGAAATATACAAGGAGCTATTCGCATTAATGAGATCATTTCGACCGAAGAACCTTCCCAAATTGAAAATGAAATAAAAGACTTGATTAATGTTTTAATCGAACATCAATTCATGAATAATACTATTAATAATCTTTCGTTAATACTCCTATTCCTTCTGGTAATCAATCTATAGAAGGGGATATTCAATACAATTCTAATGAAGCTAGTAGGATTCAAAGTACTAGTTCTTTTGCACGTTTCATACCACCAAGTATTAAATATATTCCTACACCTAAACCAAATCAGTTAGGATCAAAAATCAAAAATTATATATTTGAACCAATTAGTGGACACGTATCTATTTAAATATTGATTGTTGCAAAAATATTAATGAAGTAATCGACAAATGGGTAATAGAAAATAGTTTATCTATATAAATATAATTTACAAAACGATAATTCCTATGAATTTTAGAAAATATACTTACTGGAATTACAAAAAAAATGATTCCTTGGATTAAAAGAAAATCAAAACAAAGAAACAAAGATACTTGTTTAGGTGAAAGAACTATCAGTACAACTGACAAATGACCAAGTATTAATGATGATTTTCTAAAAGATGAATTCTTAGGATCTAAAATTAAATATATCCTGAAGTAGAAAAACAAAAATATCAATCAGATATTGCTAAACAAAAGATAACAACATTAAATATTTGCAATATTTGTTACTTACATGAATATAGTTGTGATTACCAAAAAATTCTTTTATGATATCTTAGCTAATGATAGACTATTATATTTAGATATGTACTTTTATAAACTACCGGAACCACATAATAATCTATGGAGTCAAGAATTTACAAAACTACATCCAAATGACATTACTTTAGGTAGTCATATACAATACGTTTTAGAAAAATTAGTTGAAGTTTGTCAGTATCTTGATTTACATAAACAAAATAAACAATATAAACAACAATCTCTATGTTGTGAAGTGAAAAATTAGATTTAGTTGCTCAACAATAGGATATTCATCTTTTGATAACACTTGTCATTGCTCTGCAAACAAAGAAAAAGAAGAAAATTTTTTTTAAGAAAATACATAAACTAGATTTTAATCCTTACAAACGAACTTCCACAACAAAGGGTAAAAAGACCAGCAATAATTTAAATACTAAAAAAGCAAGAATTAGTAATTGTTGGATTTCTAAATTAGGACATTATGCAAATATAAGCTCTCAAAATTCTAAAATAAGTCATGTAAAATCAGTAGCAATTATAAATGAAAATGAGTTAGAGCTCATTTTTTATTTTTCTGACATAAACCGTGAAAAAGACCTCTATATGAACTGTCAGATACTGAAGAACACCTAATAAATATAAGTTATTCAGACACTCAAATAGAAAAAATATTTGTATTTTGATAATGGATGAGAACCTTGAATCAGATATATATTACATTATCAGAAAAAACTTCAAATAAATTATGAAAACAAAAATTATCTCTTGGAACTAAAAACTGTTTTGATATGTCTATTTTCCTCTGAAAAAGAAGTATATATTACAGTATTTGTCAGGGAGAACATCCCATTAATATTTTAAGCGTAGTAGGAAGTACTCAAATGTCTCTTTACAAAAAAAACAAGATTTAGAAAGAAGTAAGAATCTTGAAAAATTTAAACATATATTTTTTACGGAATCCAGATGTTAATTAAAGCATACTTTCGTAAAGATATTGATAGTCCTATTAACATCTAGATTTACAATGATAGAATTATACATTCTAAAAAAGATGTTTTATCAGGCGTTATATAAGAAAATTTATATTATCAAACTTTAATATTTAATTTACATCCAAATTATTCTATTAATATTAATGATCAACACCTAGATTGATCTCTTACATTGCGACATAAATTAGATGGAGTAAAATTACGCGATGGTAGTGTTGTTTATAGTAATACTTATCAAACTGCCTATGCGTATAGCAATCAACATAATACGTCACATTTAAATCATATCAATCCAATTCATTTAGATCCTCTCTTCTCTCATATTGGTCAAACTATTCAACTCGATGTCATTAGTGACTTAGGAATTTCTCCTTCATCTAATCTTCTCCTTGATTTCAATGAAGATAGAAGTTACCGGTGCTAACAACATCCACGACTTAGCTTCACTGAAAATTCTAACTTGCTATACAACCTCGACATTCTTTTAAAGCTAGTCAATATCTTTCTCGCTCGACCATCTACTAGCTTGACATAATATAGTAATAATCAATTATTGGTTTTTGGATATTATATCACACCGGACAAACGGTGTACGATTTACTCGCTATACAGGTTCACACTGTTCACATATAGATCAAGACTTAGTTCCAACAAATTTATAAGTTTTAAAAGATACTCCATATATATATCAATACTATCTTGAACAAAAACACTTTTGCATTTGTGAAGCTAATCTACATTTTGATTTCTAGGATATAGTCTATCAACGAATTGATTTCCAACATTTATTCTTGATTGATGAGAAAAATTCTAAAAGCAAGTATCGACATTAACATTCTAAAAAAATTAATAAAAGTAAAAAATTATCTTAACAAAGAAATTCATGAAGAAGATTTACCTTCTATCACAAAATTATAGAAAATACGAGATTTCACGAATCTCAGACTTACAAAGAAAAAGGAAATACCTACAATTTATCTGTACTTTCTGTGAAATCCCGTATTTCCTGTAATTTTGTGATAGAGGGTAAATCTCTTCATGAATTTTTCTATTAAGATAATTTTTTTAATTTTAGTAAATCTTTTAAAATGTTATTGTCGTAAGCAATTTCACATTCTAATTTTCATATTTGTATTTCACATATTTCCAAATAATTGTTCAAGTCTGGCACAGACTTGTCATCAGCTTCAACAACTATATTTTTCAATATTTGAAGTCATACTTATTTTATGTATAATTCACATGTCAAAATATCAATAAGAACATTTTTCTTTCCTTCAATATATTCTATATCAAATGTATATGCAAAAAATCAACTTTGTCATGTTATTAGTCTTTTATTAGGTAAATAGTATATAATTTTCTCTTTAATAAATGAAATAGCTAATTCATTCTCTATCATAATCAAGAATGTTTCATTTAAAAAGATTTCAAAATTTTTAGTTGAGTTTTTAATAGCTAGTAACGGTTTTTCATTAATGTGATACTTTTATTCTATCGTTGTATACATACCGAAACTGTAACTACATAAGATTTTGATCGCCTTCCGTCGAGCTTTTAAAATTGCTCCCTCAGCTGATTCATAGCTATCAGTTTCTAAGATTAAATAAACACCATGTATAGGTAAATATAGTTTTGGATGACTTTTACAATGATCTTTAATTTGTTGTAAAATTTTTTGATAGTTTTCATACCAAGATCAGACAATATTTTTGAGTAATTTCTTCTATAGTGGAGCTCATAAATTTGCAAGATTATGAATAAATGCTTCGGCATAATTAATACAACCTAAAAAACGTTCTAAATCTTCTTGATTAATAATATGTTTAAAAAAATTAATTTTTGTTAAAATATGATTTTGTAATTCAATTGCACCCTTATCTATAACAAATCCTAAAAATTGAATAGTAATAGAGGGAAAAATAGCTTTCTTTTTACCTACAACAATTCCATGATTTTTAGCCTTTTGATTTTAAATGTTTAGCAATAGTTTTGACTAAATATTAAAATGCCATCTACATATACATAAGGCAGAATTGGCATAACTCAGCAAAAATAATATACATACGTCATTGGAATATTTGTGTTTTTTAAATCGAATTACATAACGTTCCATTGGTAGTGACTGTAAGGAGTAATAAAAAAATGTAAATTCTCTACAGTTTGGGTGGGTGCATAATAATTTGTAAGAACCAGATTTACAATCTAATTTAGAAAACTATTTGACATATGATTTATTAATATTTCTTTATTTGATACAAAATAACCATCGAAATTTTGTGTGATCATTAAGTTTTTTATAGTTAATAATCATATGTGTTTTCCCTCTTAACTTGTTCGGCATGATTTCAAACTATAAAAGCAGGACAACTATGTAGACTAGTATTTGCTTCAATAAATTAGAGGTTCAGTAATTCGTGAATTTGAATCTGAAATTTTTTTTATCTCCAAAGGTGTATTTCATAGGGTGTACGCGAATAATAAAAGAAGGATTAATTTGTTCAATATTTATCATAAGTTTGTCTTGCGACCAAAACTATAAAGGATTTTGAAAATATACGAGATTTCATAGATCTCAAACTTACAAAGAAAAAGGAAATCCCTACTTGTCTAAATAATAATAAAATATCATCATATGTCAAGGTATTACAAAATGCGTCAAATAATTCTTCAAAAAATATTAAAGAAATAATCGTTGAATGGCAACAAGCATCGCAATATAAAGAACGAATTAACTCACAATTTTATTTTCATACAGCTGAAAAATTTCAAGTCATATATGTAAATGAAAAAACCGATACAAGATTTATTGGAGAATTATATAACTACGGATTGTTACGCATGATTTATTTAGAGAATGAAAATTTTCTAATAGAATTACCAAAACCAGTCATTTATGCAATGGAAACATTTCATATCGTCATCAAATAATGGAATATATATATAATTATATCAGACTTATCCTGAAATACGTGAAGGAATTATTTCAATAATACATCTTGGAATTAGCAGTGAATCGTTCACTTCTAAATACAGACCTGCCGAAGTTTCAAGCCAAAGATCTAAAGCATAAGATTTATATCAAATATGGGTTGAAACAAAGAAGATAGATCCAATAAACATTTGGATTTATCATTGTTCAGAAGATTTATTTGTATACAGTCGTTGCAAGCAATCAACGCGTAAAATAAATGAAACTATGTATAAAAAATGGGTAACCATTGTCAATAAAAACACTGTGGCAGCCAGTCGAGAAGTAAAAAAAATTAATTCGTCTAAAACTACAAAAGGAAAAAATACATAAATTTATGTATTATCAAAAACGTGATATTTTATAAGGAATAATAGATAACCTATAGACACAAAATAGTGGAATACAAAGAAGCTAGCTGTAGAGCAAAGAAAAGCAGAACAATTATCAGAAAAGAATTTTATCGTACAAGCGCTTAGTTGTAAAGCAAAGAAATACAATTATTCTCCACCTGCACAATTATTGAAAAAGTATGATAAAAGAAATGTCATGTTGCAAATGTGAATTATTAAAGAAAACATCAGACACGACGACTACAGATCGATTCAAAGTTTACATAATGTTGTATTCTCTGTGTTTAGAAGGAGAAAAAAATTAGTGAATTCTCCTCTTCTTTCTTCTTCCCTTCTCCTATAATCTAAATCTGTGTGTTAGCCTTGACGGTTAAATGAATTATTCTCTCTCCGATGTCTTTAAGTATATTATAAAGCAAATAATGTCTGCAGTATCTGATAGTTCATAGAGGTCTTCTTCACTGTTTATGTCAGAAAAATAAAAAATAAGTTCTAACTCATTTTCATCTATAATTGATACTGCTTTCACTTGACTTGTTTTAGATTTTTTAGGGCATGTATTTGCATAATGCCCTTGTTCACAAACCCATTTACTAAGTCTAACTTTTTTAACATTTATGTTATCGCTAGTCATTTTATCTTTTTTCCTGAAAGTTCGATAGTCAAAATTAAAATTACGTTTATATATTTTCTTAAAGAATTTTTTCTTTTTCTTTTTTTGCAGATCAATAAAAGTGTTATGGGAAAGTGAACATCCCATTCTTGAACAACTAAATCTAATTTTTCACAACATATAATTTATTATGTTTATTTTGTTTATGTAAATCAAGATGTTGGCAAGCTTCAGCTAATTTTTCTAAAGCGTATTGTATACGGCAACCTAAAGTATTGTCATTTGGATGTGGCTTTGTAAATTCTCGACTCCATAGAATATTTTATGGTTCTGACAGTTTATAAAAATACATATATAGATAGAATAGTCTATCATCAGCTAAGATATCATAAAAGAGTTTTTGATAATCACAACTATATTCGTGTAAGTAACAAATATTGTAAGTGTCGCGTACTCAGATCAGTTGGTCGGACACCTGCTTGTCAGTTGTAAGTCGCCTCTGGTCTAGGGTTCAATTACCCCTAAATGTAGAGTGTGCTCGAATTATTAGGCGTATGAGGGATGATTGGAGCTCGTATAATCGCCTTCGACCATTCCTTCTGAAAAAAAAGTAACAAATGTTGCAAATATTTAATTGTGTTATCTTTTGTTTAGCAATATATGATTGGTATTTTTGTTTTTCTGCTTCGATGGTATATTTAATTTTATATACTAAGAATTCAAATTTTAGAAAATCATTATAAATATTTGATCATTTGTCAGGTGTACTGATAGTTCTTTCACCTAAACAAGTATCTCTAATACTTCATTTTTTTAGTATCTTTTAATCCAAGAAACTATTTTTTTGCAATTCCAGTAAGTGTATTTTCTAAAACTTCATAGGCATTTTTGCCTCGTAAATTATAATTATATAGCTAAACTATTTTCTATTACTCATTTGTCAATTCTTCATTAAATTTTTTTCAACAATCAATATTTAAATAGATATTGTGTTCATTAATAGATTCAGGTATATAATTTTGGATTTTTGATACTACCTGATTTGGTCTAGGTGTAGGAATACATTTAATACTTAGTGATAGGAAACGTGCATAAGAACGATTACTTTGACTAGTACAAACTTCATTAGAATTGGATTGATTATGTCTTCCTATAGATTGACTCTCAGGAGGAGTAGGAGTATCAACTGAAGGATAATTAATAAGAATATTCATGAAACCATTTTAGGGGCAATCTCACAGAATTGCGAGATCAGACATCCCACAATCCTAATACCGAGAATTTTGCAATATCTTAGAATTGAAGGAATCCAAAATCTCGAGAGGGTCGAACATGTCATGTCTTGGCCCGGGGCTTGAAATTAACCAAGACACGAATGGACAGTCGGAAGATGAAATTTAAAATTTTTTACATTAATTTTTTTTATTTATATCACAAACAATTTAAAATCCAAATAAATTGAAAGAGCCCTTAAAAAAATATTTTAATTTATTAAATAAAAATTTACCTTTTAAGTTGTGGACCTCACCTTCTATATGCATTATCTCTTGTAATATTCATCTTATTTAAAAAATTAAGGGATTGTTTGAAATCAATTTTTGTTTTCTAAAACAGAAAACAAACTGAAATATAGCATTATTTTTATCTATTTTTATTTTATTTCATAATTTTATTTAAACGAAACAATTTTTTCCACTCCTGTCTCACTCGGGCGACAGTCGCAACTGCTTTGGCTTCTCCTTCAATCAACCTCTTGGCACGGAGGAGCGGGCTTGCCAAGAGGAAGTTGCACAAGCGGAAGAAATGCGAGAAGGGAAGGAAGTCGGCTGCGGGTCGCCGATTGTACGGAGCACGGCGACAGGGTTTCGTGGCAGATAAGTGAAGGACCAAGGTTTCGGTCGTGAGAAGAGGGGAGAGGCTTGACATTGTGACCAAGAAAACTAGGCGCGCGAGGGACAGCTGGTTGCCATTGGGAGGCTTGCCGACGGCAGGAAGATCCAGTGCTTAGAGGGAGTCTAGGTAGGGTTTCAGTCAAAATCAAGAGAGGCTTCACGTGTGAGATTAGGACTTCCACGATCCTCCTATAGCGTGAGAGAGAAGGATTTTATCCTCTCTTCTTTCTTTTAAGTGAAATATATGTAAATGTCAATAATGTTTCATTATTTTTTTAAAATGTATAATTCTGCCTTTTAAAAAAAAGAAAATATCAAACCAAACATGTTTTATATTATTTTTTTTTTAAAAAAACACAAATCATAACATTATCAAACGCATTCTCTAAAAACAAAAGGCAGAAAACAAAACAAAAACAGAACAAACTAAAAACATAAACAAAAAAAATATATATAAAATGATCCCCAAGAGGGTCTAAACTTGAATTAAAATATTAAAAACATAATGAGTTGTCTAAGATAACTAAGTGAAGCAATCACATTTCTAGAATAACCTACGGAAAAAATAATATGTATGCTGGCTATGCTAATATATTTTAGAAAATCATATAATAACTTATAACATATATTCATGATGTTTGTTCATGAAAGAAATTTAGCATTTTAACATACATTATCTTTTATTTTACTTTTCAAGATGTAATCTCTTACATATAATTCATTTTCTTAACTTTCAAATCTGTTTAAGGAGCACCGTCAAAACATAATCTAGCACACTCCTGATAAAAAATCATGTGGACATAGTGGTTTGTAATTTAAATAATACGATTGTATGAGGTGAAAAGGTGTCTACTTACCCCTGGTCAATACTCTCGTTGTCACAGCAATTATTGATCTAAGTTTCACAATTATTTGAGGTGGTAGGATGTCTATTCACTCCTACTGACACTCTTGGTTAGTGATCAAAGTTTCACAATTGTCTGAGGTGACAGGGAAACATCTAAGTACGCAAGTATATTAATATCCCCAGCTAGCATCATTAGGGGGTGAACTCATTTTAACATGCACATTCAACAATTCATATATACAATATTTTCATACGTCATAACATAAATTATTTTTTTTTTTATGCAACACATTAAATTTATCTACTAATGCAATAATCTAATAACTTCAAGATAAATCATTATGTAATTGTCTATGCAAGACTATTCACTTGCACACTTCTAACCTAACATTATGAAGACATTACTAATAGTCTAAAAGTGTGGTTGGGTGGCGGTGCGTCGTTGCACCGCAGTTTTTTGTGATTGGCAAAACAGCCTGCTTTTTCAAAAAAAACTGCAATTGAAAACTGTGTTTTGTCATCAATTCTGGATGTGCAGTAGCTGTTAGAAAACTGCAATTTGACTCTTTCAAAAAATTGTAATAACCACGGCAGCTTTTTGATCAGCAACTTCCTCTGTAGCATCTTTACAGTTGTTTCCTCAAATAGCTATTGTTGCCCCAAACAGACTCGAAGTCTCAATGAAATAAAACATAAATATGAAAATCAAAATAAGAAGCATTATTGTATTATAAAAAACATAATTACTCACTTTAATCTTAGATAATCTCCTTGCTCTTAACTTTTGTTGCCTCCTGTAAGTTAAAATTTTTAATATATAAAATATTGATATTAATAAATTTATCTCATATTATTTTATTATGTTTTAGTTGATTCTAATTTACTTTTTAAGTTTCTTATTTTAATTCAGATTTTAAATTCTTAAATTTTAAGTTTAATTATTACAATCAATACTAATATTAAATAGAATTAATTTAAACAAAATATTTTTGAAAATAAAGCTTAACCTTTACTGTCAAGTTTTCTCAATCGAATTTGAATATTACTTTACCTTTGATTTTTGACATAAATACATAAAACGAAAATTAAATGTTATAAATAAAATAACAAAATTAAAACATAACCTTGACCTTTCATTCTCATTTTTATAACTCAACAATTTCTATCATCAAGTTTTACAAAGCAAAAGTTCTTCGAATTGTGATTTCTATTATAAATTAGTATAAGGCAAAGCTAATATTTAATACATTAATTTAATTAAATAAATCTAAAATAAAAGAAATTTGCCCTAGCCTTCCTTGGGCTTAAGCTCATCGACTCGTCCCTTCAACTGCTCTTCTGCTCGAGCCCGCATAAGCTGCTCGAAACCGCATAAGCTGCTCGGCTCTGTTCAACTCAGAATCCTCCTGCTCAAATCTGCAACTCCCCCTTTTTCTCATCTTTTTATTTTCCCCGCATAGGACATGCTCGAACGCACAACTCGCCTCCCTTCCCTTCTAATTCGCATAGGAAGTGATTGAGCCTCTTGCAAGCAGTACAACTCCCTTTTTCTTTCGTTCAACAAGGGCACAAACTCCCATGTTCTTTCTTGTGCCTCACAAATGCACAAGTCGGTGGTGATATTCGTGTATGAGGCAATTCCTTCCTTTCCCTTTACTTTTATTTTCTTTAGGTCACCCGCACGCACAACTTCGACGACAACAATTCTTTCTCCCAAGCACACAAGCACCCTCGTTCCTTTGCCCCAAGACAAAATTTTCTTCAAGGTTCGAAAACCTCGCTCTCGCTTCTCTTCCTCCTCACACTTTGCTCTCACTGAAACTCATTACTTCTAATCATCTAGTTTGTATGAGGCGTTTGTCTCCTAAAGACGAAACTGTCGTGATGGTTTCTTATTTGAACTGACATAAAAATTATTTTTTAATTTTTTTAAAGTTATTTTTTTCGGTTATTACAGAACCAAGCAATTCCATCCTGATACCCATTTCAGCCTGATTTCTTTCCTTTATTTTTTTTCCCTATTTCTCTGTTTCTAATTATGCAAATTTCTATTAGGAAACTTCTATATATATTATATTTTGGGATTTCGCTTTTGTTTTGTGTGTTTTGGAGATTTAATTATCTGATTTTTCTCTCGTAAAAAGTATTGCATCATCTTCCTTTTGCAAGTAATGTGTCCTTGTTCAAGAATAGGTGGTGAAGCTTCTCATTGTCCATACCGTTTCATTTCATTGTTCGCCTTGCTGTTTTCAGCTAGGACAGCTAATCCAAATTTCAAACCAAAAATCAGCCCAAAACCAAATTAATGCTAGTTCAAATTGAAATAAATTTAAAAATTCTAACAAATTAAAATAAATTCTAACATAATTTCTGATGTAGCAGCAATTCTCCTTGGCCAAAAAAACCCTTAAAGAGTTAAACAAAAGCCAAGTTTGGTGGAGGTGGAAGAACAGCTCCATGCACATCCTTAAAATCTTCAGCAACAGCAGATTAGGCATTTAAAAGAAAATTAAAAGGCATTAGATAAGGAAATTTTAATGCATTAGACATCTTCCACAAAATCAACCTATAAAAGGTCCTAGTCACATAGTTGTGGCATTAATCATCATTAGTTTTATCCCAAAACTTTGGTAGAAGGATCATGAATCTTCATTTTTCATTCATTTTGTTGAGTGTCATCTGAGGTTGCCAAATTTATTCTTCACAGATCATTTTTAACCAACTTTTAGCCATGTAACATTAGCCCTGCTATTTTCCTTCCTAGTCATTTGAAGCTAAAATTATTTACTCATCGAACAGTTGGATTATCTACCATTTGTTATACATGTACAAATCGCTTAAGTCTGTTTTTTTAGTCACCATACCTTCAATACATGCCACTACAATATTTTCTCCAAAATAGTCATAAATTTCTCCTACCTAATTGTGTCACACATGCATCAAAACATTCTCATATCTATCGCTCCCAACTTAGATTTTAATGATTTCTTATAGCCAAGCGTTCAGATCTATACAATACTGTTCACCACGCTATGATTTTATAAGATTTGTCCTTACTCCTACATGATATTTTTTATCACAAAAATTCCAAAGTATTTCTCCATTTTAATCATATAACATTAACTTTAAAAGCTAAATCCTCATTCGTAAAGCCATTATTTTGCGTAAAAAATCTAAGATATTTAAACCTATTGCACATAGGTATCATCTTACATTGTAATAATGTCAAATGATAATTGTTAACATCGCACACAGAGAGTACATGATATTTCCTCTATTTTTATTATTTTCCCAAAAAAAAGAACCAAAATGCTAATTCTGAATAGAACAGCTCGAAGTGGGTTGGGAAATATTCTAGTATTTAAAGTGTTGAGATCTGGTAGAATCCCAAATAAAACCTATAGACAATCAAATACATCTTTAACTTTATTGTTTAAACCCTCCGAGAAATATTGTCAGCTAATTTCTAGTCAAATCGAAATCATATTCCAAATAATATTCTACAGGAAGATGATAGTGTTTAATGAAACATATAAAAAAGATGAAAAGTTAATCCATAGTGAATATCAAGAAATTTAAAACTTCACAGGCATACTTTTGTGAATGTCATATATCTACACACATAAGTAGTACATGTTTAACATTCCAATTTATTTGGCAGAGTTGATCCCATGATATTGAACATAGAAATTTCAAAAACATGAGATTAAGGTTTAAGAAATTGATGCCTATCTAAGATCATCTAATGTAAAGCCCAAAGAGGAGTTATCTATGATACAGTTAAATCAAATTTAATGTGGAGTTGATAAAGGAATCAGCTATAAAATAGTTGAATCATAGAAAGGGATTGCACAAAAAGATTGGGCATGGAATAAGGTATGTACGGGATGACAAAGATGTATGCTGTTAGTAATTTTGTGCATCATGTGATATGTGCTGAGTGTAGAACAAGATGTCACATATGTGGTTAACCGTGAGCGGACAGTATGTGTTAGATTGTTAAGCTGCTAGAATGAAATGAAAAATAGATGAAGTGAGCGACTAAGATTAGCCACGATTGAAGTAGAAGTGAGCAAGATGATGAACGAATGGAGAGTGATCATCTTTAGGCACAAACTATGTAAGAGAAAACAAGTAGGCTCGGATAGGCAACAAAAGAGGTAAAAATCTTAAATCTAAAAATTCTAATAAATTGAATAAATCAAGTTTCATAGTCGATTCAATTACCCTGTAAATATTCCATTTAGCCCACTACAATTAATTTACTCTGAAAGCCTTAATTTTCAATATCAGATAAAATGATTCATTTCACAAAGAAACCAAAAATCCTGAAATATAACTACTCTCTTTCCTACAAATTGTACACTTTGACAACAGAAAACATTTGACTCTACGTTATATCACTTTTATCCCTAGATCAACAAATGATGCATGCTAGACTAAAATGATTTTCAAGTCAAATGGCCAGCCAAATATTTTATAACTCAGCTACTAAATAATTTATTATGATTAATGGCTCAAAAAGTAGACGAAAGATATAATTCAAGAGAATCCAGGAAAAAGAGAAGATTATGGTGGAATTTTGTTCCTGTTAGGTGGCCCCGACCGCCGACTATATAGGCCCATAAGATCAATTTGTGGAAGTTATTGGAGGGAGTTTCCTATTTTAATTTTATTCACTTTATTCAGTTTCTTATTATATCATATCTTTCCTTTATTGTTTGTTGTATAATTAGTATGTTGTAATAGCCTTTATTTTATTTGCCCAAGACAATCTCTATATAATAAGGGGAAATATTATAATATGAATAATATGCAATAACAAAAGACAATTTCTCCACATTTCTTCATGGTGTCAGAGTGCTATTTTGATCACACGATAGATAACAGGGCTCTTCCTTTTATCCCTCGCAGCCGCACTCATGTCTCACGACAGCGACTTCCAGGGTTGTGCTTCTCTCGTCTCTCGCAACTCGCATCATACTCAAGCAGTTCGGGCCTTTCGCAAGTAGCCTAAAGGAACTCCCAGCAATCAACGATCCACCATCCACTCTCAATCTCCCGGCCGCACATCTATTTCATTAGATCAGTTCGGCGAAAACAAATCGCAGGATTGCAGTATATAAGGAATTACCACAAGCAGCAGTCAGAATCTCTCCATCCAGCCTGCAGACCTTTCTCTACTCCTTATCATAGTCGTTGAACTCTTCCCTACCACAAGCAATAGGCAACTCCCTGATTTAGCCCTAACCGTGCATAGGGTTTATGATAAAGTACAAAATGAAGATGCTAACTCTACTTCAGAGGTTAGTTCTGAATTAGAAGCCAAAAATTCTGTCCAAACAACCCCTGAAATCTACCTTTATCACAAGCCATAAACTCAAAGGCCATAATTTATTTCAATGATCTCAATCTGTGCTTATGTAAACTTGTGAGAAAAAAAAAATGGTCTCACGGCAGATGACACAATTTCTGAACTCACTGATCCTAGCCATCGCTCATAGAAGATCCAAGATCATACGGTCATGTCTTGATTGATCAATTCTATGACCACAGAAGTTCGAGAAATTTTTTTTTTGTTTTACAGGACAACACAAAAGATTTAGGAAGCAGTTCATGCGACTTATTCTAGTATCAAAAAATTGTAGAATGTTTGAGATTGAGATAAATTTGCATGAGCTCTGACATAAGGAGTTGAGTGTTACTTAATACTTCAACACAATATCAAAGTATTGGTTACAGTTAGATATGTATGATACTATGTATGAAAATGCCTTTAAGATGCTATGATCTAATTCTTATTGGGTTCAAATAAGAACTTAGATGAGGTTAGAGGAAGAATCATAAGGATTAAGCCTCTCCCTACCACT
Source organism: Phalaenopsis equestris (assembly GCF_001263595.1). NCBI lineage: Eukaryota > Viridiplantae > Streptophyta > Magnoliopsida > Asparagales > Orchidaceae > Phalaenopsis > Phalaenopsis equestris. Next base: position 89,919 of record NW_018164675.1, read on the forward strand.
ACGAAAGCCTTTGATGAAATTTGAAGAGAAGAAAGTAGGAAGAAGTTTGTGATGGCAAGAAGTGTGGGTTCATCTAGCACTGAAAGCTCCATTTTCTACACACAAGACTCTTCCTATAATTCAAAGCCAAAGAAGAATCTTCCCTTGTGTGGGCATCGCAAGAAAATTTGATCACACAAAAATATTAGTGCTGGAAACTACCTGAAAAATCGGTGGAATGGAATCCTGGACAATGAAAGAAGTAACAAGACAGCAAGACCCATGCTGCTACCTCTTTTGAAGAGTCGATCAACCCTAGTCCCTTCACCAAGGAATTTGGCCACACAAAAGACAAGTGCTAAAAACTACATGGAAAACATGTAGATTTAAAACTTGAACAAGGAAGCGCCGAGACAACAAAGCACATGCTGCTGCCTCTTTTAGAGAGTTGGCCAACCATAATCCCTTCACCAATGAACAGCTGGAAGTGTTGAAAAAGCTTCTCATGAGCACGAATGAGCAGCCTACCAGCTTGATTATACACCAAGGTATCATATCCTCCTCTTACTTTGCTAAGAATGGAAAATTTTAATCTTGGATAGTAGATTTAGGTGCTTCTAATCACATGACAGGAGATATTCATGTTCTCACTAACTACCAAGAGATCACCATATCCAAATTTGTTATACTTGTTGATTGATCTCACTTCGGGATTGATGGGAAAAGAGAAGTGAAAGTCATCAAAGATATTCGGCTTCCTTCTATGATATATGTTCCCCAACTAGATTGCAACTTACTTTCAATTAGCAAGCTTGCTCAAGACTTCAATTGAGTTACAAAATTCAATTCTAACTCTTATGAAGTTTAGTTGGTGGATTTAGAGAATGTGACAGACTGTTGAATTATAGTAAGGTTTATACCTATTCAAGGAAAGTTATTCTTTTAACACATAAGTGTCTTCTCCATCATCCTCTTCCCATGTTCCTGATTTTGTTGTGTCTGGGTTTGTTGAAAGTAAAGTTTTATTATGATAATGTCGTCAAAGTCATCAAAATTTTCTTTATGTTATAAAGTTGTACCCGTATCTTTTTATTAATAAAAAGCTAGAGTTTTATCAGTGTAAAACCTGTCAATTAGCTAAACATACTTATCATATATTTCATCTATCTTAGTATAAGCACTCACATTCTTTCTCTAATATTCACAGTGACATTTGAGAATCATCAAAATTGAAAAGCATCAATGGATTCAGATGATTTCTCTTTCATTGATGATCAAACTAGATTGCAACTTACTTTTAATTAGCAAGCTTGCTCAAGACTTGAATTGTGTTACAAAATTTCATTCTAACTCTTATGAAGTTTGGTTGGTGGATTTAGAGAATGTGACATATGTGACAGGCAGTGTTGAATTATATTAAGGTTTATACCTGTTGAAAGAAAATTCAAATCCACAAAACTGATTATGCAAAGAAATACTACAACTCGATCGTTAGACCATACATTGCAAAGAATTGTATCATCCATGTGAGTTCTTATGTTGATACTCCACAATAAAATGGGATAGCTGAGAGAAACAATGGACATCTCAAGGTATCCAAGTCTATAATATTTTCTCATAACATCCCAAAAACTTTTGAGGAGATGCAGTTCTCACAACCCCCTACCTCATTAATAGAATATCAAGCAAGATCCTATGATTCCAAGCTCCTCTCAATGTTTTGATGGAAACATACCCTCATATTAAAGCCTTCTCATCCAATTTTTCTCTAAAAATATTTAGTTATCTCTTTTGTTCATATTCACCAGCAGGACCGCACAAAACTTGATCTAAATTTCATCAAATTTATCTTCTTTAGTTATGCTTCTAACAAAAAAGGGGTAAAGTACTATTCCACTACAAAAAAAAAAATACTATGAGTCCATGAATGTTGCTTTCTTTAAAAAACAATCCTACTACCCCAAATATGAAGTTCAAGGGGAGAGTCAGGGTGAATATCAAATTTGGGACACTGCTCTGGATACCCACATTGATCTAAAATCATTAAAACCTATTCTACTTCCCTCTAACCATCTTATCTCCTAAGTTCCACCACTTGAGAATATACAATCTGAGATTGACAACAAGGAAATGCACAAAGAATTTTGAGTGTACACTAGTAGAAATAAATCCATCGAGCAAGACACAAATAATATGCAATCATAGGAGTGTTCATAACCAAACCTAAATTCACACATCTCTGAAGTTCCAAGGGAGGTAGAATCTGGGGGAAATGATGCGAAAAATTGGCAAATTATCTTAACCGGGAATACGTTGCCTATGGAAAGCAATAATCGCATTATAAGGCTTTTGTATCCAATCCTGATAGTGTGCAAATACTCAAGGATATTCATGAAGCACTTCAAAGTCTAAAATGAAAATAGACTATTGAAGAAGAAATGCAAATACTTAATTTAAATGGCACACGGACCTTTACAAAGCTTCCTCCGGATAAAAGACTTGATGTGTGTTCGATGTTAAGTACAAAGCAGATGAGAGCACTCAGAGATTCAAAGCTAGGTTCGTGGCCAAAAGTTTCACCAGTTATATGAGATAGACTATCAAGATACATTTGTACATGTGGCGAAGCTAAATGTTGTGAGTTCTTTTTTTCCTTAACAATGAACAAAGAGTGAGAATTGTATCAACTTGATATCAAAAATACATTTTTGAATGAAGAACTTGAGGAAAAATTGTATATGGAGGTCCCACCAAAACTAAAAAATGGATCAAATAAACATCTAATTTGTAAACTAAGAAAATCAATTTATAGCCTCAAACAATCTCCGTGAGCTTTATTTGAGGAGTTTGGCAAGACTATGAAATCTAATGGGTACATCCAATGTTAAGCTAATAATACAATGTTCATAAAACATACAGAGGGAGGGGGTAAGAAAGCTATGCCGATTGTCTATATAGATGATATGATCTTGAAAAGTGATGATGAAAAACATTTGAGAAGATTAAAAAGATTCTTGCCACAGAATTTGACATGAAGGATCTAGGATCTAAGATCTATGAGATATTTTTTGGACATTAAAGTGGCCAGGTCCAAGATGGAAATTGTGATGCCCCAAAGAAAATACATCCTATACATACTATAAGAGACAGGAATGCTGACGTGTAAACCTATTGAAACTCCTATGAATTTCATAAAATGTTACATTCAGAGGAGGGGAATCAAATGAAAAAAGTAGATACCAATGATTGGTGGGTAAGCTTAACTACCTATCACAGACTAAACCCAATATCTCTTTGTTAGCATTGTAAGTCAACATATGAATAGTCCAAATGAAGAACGTTTAAACATGGTTTACAGAATATTGAAGTTTTTTAAGAAGATCCGTGACACATGATTATTATTTAAGAAATCACAAAACAGGGAAGTGAAATTTTATGTTGAGGCTAGTTGGGCAGGAAAACTAAAAGACAAAAGATACACACTGGGTATTATTCCTATGTATGGGGAAATCTTGTCAAATGAAGAAGCAAAAAGTAAGCAGTGGTCTCTAGAAGTTGTGCAAAATCTAAGTACCGGGAATTTTCTTTGAGAATTTGTGAAGGAATATAGAACCAAAGGTTACTATGTGAGTTGAGATGCTCCACATTCAATCCCTAAATATGTTTTGTGACAGTCTTGCTATCATTAGTATTACAAAGAACCATATGCATCATGACATAATTGAACATATTAAGATTGATAGACATTTTATGTCTGAAAAGATCAATGGTGGCATTATTCACTCCATCTATATTCCAACTCATCTTCAAGTCAAGGATGTTTTCACTAAATCCCTAACTCCAGGCAGCTTCAATGATTTTAAGACCAAGATGGGTCATTACAACATCTATGAACCAGCTTGAGGGGGAGTGTGGAATTATGTCCCTATTAGGTGGCCCAAACCATCGGTCGGCCATACGGGTACCACAAGATCAATTTGTGGAGGGAGTTTCCTACTTCAGTTTTAACCCTTTTAATTATATTTCTTATTATATTTTATGTCTTTTCTTTATTATTTGTTTTGTATTTGGTAAGATGTAATAACCTTTATTTTATTTATTCCAGATATTCCCTATATAAAAAGGAGAAATATTGTAATTTGAATAATATGGAACAAGGAAAATAGGTTTATCCACGTTTCTTCGATTATACTATTCCAAGCTTATAGAATTTTTTGTATTATAGAATTTACAAGTATTATGGATCAAACACATGTGAGATAAAGAATCAAGTAGAATACAAAGAAAACCGAAAGATACAAGGTTTCAAACTATCAGAAGAAAAAGGTAACCATAAAAGGTGTAATTGAACTTTAAAGTTTAGTATTTCATTTATTGATTGTGCTAGGTGTAATGCACCTTCAAAGGAGTATTCCTTTTGTTCCATGGTTGTTATTGAGAGGTGATGGATTAAAATAGATGTTGGATAAGAAATTAATTTTTTTTCACAGATCCTCAAAATAGCAGATGAAACAGTGAATCACTCTCTCTCTCTCTCTCTCTCTCTCTCTCTCTCTCTCTCTCTCTCTCTCTCTCTCTCTCTCTCTCTCTCTCTCTCTCTCTCTCTCTCTCTCTCTCTCTCTCTCTCTATATATATATATATATATATATATATATAAACACACAGGCACTCATGCAAAATCATTAAAGCTGGTCAATAGATAGGCTAATGTTCCCTCATAGCACATTAGAAGTTAATTCTTTAGCTAAAAGCGATTGGAATAATTAAAAGAACCCAAGGCAAACGTTTAGAACACTGCTGATAGCCAATCAATATGATGTTCAAGAGGACCTGCATCAAATATTGTTCCGGAGCATCCACACTACTTAAAACAACCATATTAAATTGAGATACCGCATAAGAATCTTGAATAAGAATTTTCACTGAAAACACAAACCTGCATGATTAAATTTTTAAGCAAAAAAAATCCTCACCATCTGCAATGTACAATGATATACCATCCAAGCACATCACACACACCAGCCAACTATTCATGCCCTACATGCAACAATCAATAACATAAAATTAATTGGTATCGTATAATTTGCTTTAAAAATATTTGCACTTAACCTTCTTATGAAAGCATTAACCAAAACTTCCAAGTACAAAATAAAAATTGACTTAGCATTCAACCCAATCATTTATTTTGAAAAATAGACAGAAAAAACCAATATACTATAGCCTTACAGATAGAATGTGTTATTCAAAAACAAATAATGAAAGAACAGAAATGGAGAAGAAACATACTTTTCATCTTTGTATTAAGAAAATGCAGAAACAAATCCTAAAATAAAAATTTCAAATCTAAAAGATCACTAAAAAGCTCAAATTGACATAGAATATTATAAATCCTAGAACTCCATTCTTCAATGCAAGTCCTGGAACTCTACTCTTCGGAACGGTACAGGAAGGCAAATAACATGTTCATACCATTAATAGAATTTAAAAAAAAAAAAAAAAGGGTAGAAAAAGAAAGACATCAAAATTGTGAAACCATTCCTGTAACTTATTGTGGGAATGAGAAATTAAATAAACATTCAATACTCTTTCCACCCATGTAATAAAAATAGGGAAATAGAAACATTCAAAAATAAAAATAAATAAATGTTTCTTCTGCAAAATTTTCGCTTTAAAACTGAGGAAAAGAAGGAAAAAGACAGGTGAAATACAAGCTAGCATTCAGATGAATTTCAAGGAGATCACTGTTGGACAGAATAGGATGCATAGAAGTGAGGTAACAAACTAGACAAATAAACCAATGATCCAAGACTATTTAGATGTTTTTCATTACAATAGAATTGTGGAATTGTATCATAACATATGTAGTAATTTAAATTAGAAAATAACAGAAGGAAATGGTGATCCATTGATTTCATGCTCCAACTTCAACCATCCCGGAATAGAAGCGATGTTCATTCCACAAAACAGGCCGCCAAACATAAACATACACATTAAACTTATGTAATGCAGAAACCGCAACAAACAAATAGAAACAACGAACAACCACATCGCACTATAGCAACCACAATAGAAACTTAAGGATTTTCTTTGCACAAAACAGGCCGCCAAACATAAGCATACACATTAAAGTTATGTAATGCAGAAACCAGCGCAACAAACAAATGGAAACAACGAACAACCACATAGCACTATAGCAACCACAATTGAAACTTAAGGAATTGAATTAAACTTTTAAACTATCAAAAGATGCAATAATCTACATGATAGAATAGAAATTTAGACAATAAATCAAGCAATTCACTTATAACACATAAACACAAGAAATATACAAATTACCATTTAGAACTGCAAAAAACAATGCTGGACAGAAGGCTCATTCCAACCCTGCCAATCTGCACCTCATCTTCAAATTTTTATTTTCCTGTAAACCAGATGATAAACATGAAAAGTATGTTAACTTCCATGAAGGACTCTATTACTTGATTCGTACTAAAACGAACAAAGGCGTTCCTATTGAATTCAAAACACTGAAAGCACCTGCTCAAGAACCTTAGCAGAGCTCCTCTCCACCAGTCTTGCCAATCCCTCTAGCTTAAATAACATTTTCCTATACAAATCCTCCAACTCTAAAGCATACTCTTCCACTCCAGGTCCTACCAAATGTGCTAGCCTCTCCACTGTAAACCCTTCGGTCACAGAATCAAGCAACAGCTGCGCAGCTGTAGTCTCCCGGAGACTCCGAAGGCTTTCCTTCTGCGCCAGCTTATCATCAACTCCCAACGACATCCACGGAAGTGAAGAATCCGGCGAGAACGACCCGTACTGTCCTCTGAAATCTGGCCCAATGTTCACAATATGAAGCGATCTAGGCTCAAGTAAACCAGTGCCGAATGGGGGCTTTCGTCGGAAATGAAAAGCCCGGTACTCGTGCGTGTGAATGGCTTGATTTTCCGTTGATGAAAAGGAGAGGAGAAGGAAGATGCAGGGCCGAGGAGAGGCCGGGTCGACGGCGGATCTCAGGGTTAGGGTTTCAAAAAGGGAGTTGGAGACGGCAACTTCGCGCATGGAGGGGCGGACAGCGGTACGGCGGCGGCCACAGAACCACCCAAGAAGAATGGGGAGGCGATCTTCCTCGGATGCGCGGCGGAGAGAGTGGGAATCGATGCGGCCAATGGAGTCGTAGAAGGTCATGGCGGCGCCGGAGGAGTAGCAGCCGGTTATGGAAGCGGAGAAGGCAGCGATGGCGGTGGATCTGGCGGTTGCGGAGTAGGACGAGGAGGGGTCGTCGTCATTGGGATCGGGAGGGGGAAGCCGAGTGAAGTAGCCGAAGAGCAGGCCGTCGAGGTCACCGGCAGAGGAAGAGAAGCGTTGAAGGATGGAGGCGAGGGTCGCACCCGAGATGGTAATCTTTTCGACGAGAAGGGAGTCGTCGGCCATGTTGGTTTACAGCGGGCAGAGATACCAGCTAGCTAGAGAGAGAGAAAACCAACCACCGAACTCCGTTGGCAAAATATTTGCCCGGTACACTTCGGCAAAATATTTGCCCTGTTCAACAACGGTTTTTTTGTTTTTTTTTTTATTTTTTTTTTTTTTTTTGGACAAATTGTGAAGCAGCAAATTTTATTGAAAAAAAAAAAGAAAAACCACTCTCATATATAGAGAATAAATAACCCACTAAGAGAAACTTAAATCAAGAAAAAAGAAAGCTATAAAACCTCAAACAAAAGTAGTTATTCAAAGGATATAGAAAGCCCAAAGAGTAAGTCTATTCAATGAGTGGCTCCTACCAAGCTTGGCATTGATAAAAAAAAAGCATAGTTTTTTATCAAAAGCCCTAAAAACACAATCCAACCATAGTAAATACACCAACAGATGGATATAGTAAAACACTAGCAACAAACCTGAGTCTAGCTAAAATGAGATAACTAGTCGGTTGAGCCCATTGTTAATATCGTAATTATCATCATTGCTCTCAAAAATAACTCCAACACTAGCAAGAGTTTGAGAATTCCATGCAGGACATTAGAAAGATATCAGTTAAATCCCAAACCATTAGAACATGCCAAAGAAGCATCCAAAATAATCCTTTAGGAGAAACCTATAAGCTCTTGCACAAATCATCCAATTTATAAAGCACCTCGAAGCCATACCTACAAAACTCCAAAGCACCATAATCCATAAAGGAGGGGATTAATCCAAAAAATGTAAAAGTCCATGACATAAGAATGAGTATGAAGTTGGGATATGAAAAATCTACAACTTATATGAGGAAACAATATGGTGAGTGTTGACCTCACTTTTGGTTGAGGTCTAGAAAACTTCTTTAGTAGCCTAGGTCTAGCCATAGGACTTTCCTATTGACTAGTCTTAGAAAATTAGAAAAGGTACCCCCACCATTAGAAATTCAAAACTCTTTTTTTTACTCAACTTGAAATTCCACATATTGATCTTAACTTCTAGCATTTAGTAGATAAGATCATTATAAGAGAATTCAAGAAGAGTCCCTATAGGATTACTTGGCTTTAGAATTGACCCTGGGTGTTGACTTGAAACTAGGGTACACATCTTTTCATGGCAAATAAATCACAAAATAAAAGAACAATTTCTATATCAACCCTCTAAAAAATCACAAAACAAAAGATAGATTACTGACATCTTCATCTTTGTGACGCCGTAAAGATTAGACATCGGAAACAAATCATGACAAAGACTACTAAAAAAATAGGATAAACTTTGGAAAAAAAAGAACTTTTGTAAAGATTGTCAAACTGTACATTCATATAAAAGAGGAACAACCACATAACACTATATCATATAAAAAAAACTATAAAATGAATATCTAAGAATTATTGAGTTGAGATTTATTTATTTAGCGGAAGAAAAAATATCATATAATAAAGAAGATTTTCCCTCACAAATGATATTTCGTTTAGGAGCATTTGCATGCATTCCACCCAACTCCTTTGTATTTACATATCTAATACCTGAATTTTATGTTTTAAATTAATATCACCTAACTTTTTCATACCATATCAAAAATAAGGGGGAGTAAAGAAACATTAACATTTTTCTATATACAAACTATTTTAGTGTTTATATGATATTACAAAGTAGTTTCTATTTTTAGTTAGTGGACCAAATAACATTTATCTATATACTAACCTGTCCTAGCTCATGAACAATTTTCTTTTTTCCTATCTCATTTTACTTTTCATGAGAAGTTTAAATTCATGTTAAAAGAAAGATGTCTTTCTAAAGAATATTTTAAAGTTCAAACACAACAAGAAACTAGACAGAAATAATCTAAAAAATATTCTAATATCAAAGCCTCGAAAGTCAACCTTTTTGCAATTATTAAATTTTTTTGTTCAACCAGCTACTTGATGCAGATTTTTGGATTTTCCCCATCAGCAGAACTAGAAGTTGTGTAATATATGATTCCTTTGTGCGAAATTTTCTATTAATAATCACAACAGTAATCATATAAAGCCTTTTAAAATGAACCTTCGATGATATAAATTTTTGGGTTGAATAACTTATAATTTTGTTTCTTTATAATTTTATACATGATAGTAGTTAGAGAAGTAATAGACCATTTTTTGATAAGAAAGCTTCTTGATATAACAAATGTATACCTACAATTCATCTTTTTATATGGAAAACTTAAATCATCTTCATGGCATCTAAGCGATCTAACAAAATATTAGGAAAACGAACAAGATATACCTGTAGCGAGGAAAACCAAAGAGGGCTACAGAAAAAATGAAGTAGGTGGAAAATGAGTGAAGCCCGAAGAACCACGTCGAGAAAGAAGCAGATCTGTGGATAGTTCCCGCTGCTGGACTCCGGCGATGGATTCTCCACTGCTCAATCCAGCGTCGAATGGAAAGCTTATGCGAGCGAACGGCGAGCGAGAGGCTAAGAGCCCGTTTGGGACAGCTTATAAGTGCGGGCGGCGCTTTGAAAACGTCGACTCACTGTGACTCACTGTTTGGTACCCACTTATCGCCAGATTATTAAAAATTGCGTTTCCGAAATTGTAAAAGACGCGGACCGTGGGCTGACCCCCGCGGTCCGCGTTTTCCAATTTCAATTTCCGACCGCATTTACGCCCGTGACATTGTTTTTTTCCTTCGCCTCTCCCGTGACCCTAACTTTTCGCTCTCGCTCTCGTCTCTGTTGAGATCCCCGGCTAAGGAGCATCACCCGTCACCCGGATCGCAGCCGTTCTCCCGTCACCAGCCCGTTCGAGGCTCGATCCAGCAACCCTTATTTTTTTGTGTTCGTCTTTTATTCCAGCGTTTCGTCTCATTTAGGACGTAAATCCTGATTTAGTAAATCCGATTGTGTGACGGATTTAAGAATTTTTTTCTATTGTCACTCACGAGTTCATCTCCGTCGCAGTGATGATCGAATTTACTGAATCTTATAAATCTTATTTAACATAAATTTAGAATGCAACTAAACACCGCCTAAAACTAAATCCTACGCGCATTCGTACTCCCAAAAGAGATTATGAGTCATTCAATTGAAACCTAATCCATGCGAAGTAACTTGCCAACTTCACTGACGCTCCATTCAAAAAGGCTTCTGCCTTCCGTTCGATCACACTCAACGCCGCCGCCAGAGAAAAGGATGCTTGGTGGCCGAAAGTTTTCGGAACGTCTCCAGATGTCGAAGTGGACAAACTCAAAATTTTTTGTTATTTCAGAATGCTTATAACAAGTCTCGCTCCACAACTGGAATTTTGAATGAGTTTCGCCCAAATGACGAGGCTCGGTCAATATTTACGCTCAATACACTTGATGTCTTGACTCGAATATCTTAATTTATCCTATCATCGAGATCACGAGAGTAAACGAGTCGAGTCGAGCTCAAGCCGCCCTCAGTTTGAGCTTGCACTTGAGTTTGATTAATTTTATCGAGTTTGAGCTCGAGCTCAAGTCCATGAGTTCGAGCATGCTTAAGAGCCAGCTTGTTTAATATAAAAGGGAAAATAGAATTAATAAAATGATAAATAGAATGAACAAATATAAGAGAAATTATAAGAAATCACTTAATCTGAAATACAAAATATTATTTTTTTAAATATTTTTAATACTTTATTTATAAAGCCTTCAAATTTAATATATTTTAAATATGTTTATATTAATATTCTTTTTTTCAACGGGACCGCTCAGCTAATGAGTCATGTCGGGGCTAAGCTTGAGCTTGGATTGTTAGGTCATCGAGCTCAGTTCGCGAGTCACATATCGAGTCGAGCTCACGAGTGGCCTTGACTCACCTACACCCCTAATGAAGATGCCCCAAAAGGATATATGAATGATTATAGCAGGACATCAAATAATGAAAATAAAAAATAGCTTATTATTAGAATTAAGGAGCAATTATGTACAGACCACCCAAAACTTGCTATTTACAAATCAACCCCCCAACTTCATCCATTTTTCAACTTCTCACTCAAATCTCAAAATTCATAGGAAAACCACAACCCTTATGTTTCATATTTATCAAATTCTCAACAGTTTGATCGTGGCATGCGTAAATGCATGTGTTGGGTAGTTTAAGAAATATACACGAGGGTTTAATTTGTAAATATCAATATTTTGAATGTTTTGTATCCAATTATCCCTAAAATTTAAATTTGGTCTAGGTTTGTGGATTACTTAATAAAAGTTCAAGGATTAGATTTTATCAAATTTAGTATTATTGATTAGTTTAAAATGCAAATCACAAGCCAATTTATTTCTAAGTGTGGATTCTATAAACCATAATATAGAGAACTTGGATAGTTTGGTTCAATGCATGCTCTGGCAAGATTTAAGATATGCCTTCGAATTGAAACCAAAATTAACTCACCAATCAAGTCACAAATGGATTCACTTATTGGGGTCTTGGTACAGTCTTTGAGCTGAAGAAGAACAAATTAAACTCAAAGTGAACTCGCTAGATCAACTCTGCTCAGGTGGTTGCCTTAGCACATCAACCATTTGGTGATTCTTACGAAGGCTACCGGTTACTTTCTCTCAACTTTATGTTATGTGAAAATAATGTGGAAGTAAGGAAATTCACACAAGAACAATCAAACACAAAAATTTATGTGTTTCAGTGTTAAGTTGATTCGCCAACGTCAACGGGGAGGGCCACTTTAGTAGCACCAGATGGGAGAAAGCAAAAAACGATTTTGGATTACAACTCAGCACTTCCTCACCCTTAAATCTCTCATAAACTTTAAGTTCATTTTATATAGGAGGACTAGAGTATACAGGTAAATAAAGCCAAAAGAAAAAATTACTCTTAATTACAATTAAAGTAAATAATGTCTTGAATACAACAATCTCTTCCTTATCTCTTAATTCTAAAAAAGTGATGAATAACCAAATAAGTTCTAAAGTCCAATTCATTTGCACCAAGATGATTGCCTACGTACCCCCTCTCGAAGGAATTAAGTTCCCGTAGTTCTTTGAAATGTCTTCCCGAGCAATTAATCTTGAACTTGGGTGTTCACCAAATTTCCGCAATGACTGGTAGTACTTTTGTGAGAATATCTTCTAGATTATCCTTTGTTTCTATCTTCTTTAACAAAATATTGTCTTCTTCTATCAAGTCCCGAATAAAGTGGTAACTCACGTCAATGTGCTTGAAACAAGAATGATGAACTGGATTTGTGGCCAAGAATATCACACTCTAACTGCTATAGAACACTGCCAGAGACTCCTGATTAACCCCCAGGTAATTCAATAGGGCCTACATCCATATGCTTACTTCACCGTCTCCATGACCGTTATGTACTAGCCTTTGTAGTAAACAAAACAAAAATAGACTAAAAAGCTAACCTCCAACTTAATGAGCCTCCTGTCACCGTGAATAAAAAGCCAATTTTAGATATTCATCTATCCATATCACATGCATAGCCTAAGTCAGTGTAGCATACACACAAATTTACACTAGTTGATTATCTCTCAAAATCCAAGCCAACATCAAGTGTACCCTTCAAATACCTCTTAATACTCTTCACAGTATGCCAATGACTCCTTCCCGGATCATGCAAAAATATGCTCACAACACAAACTGCTAGTACAATGCTTGATCTAATACAAACCATGACATACATTAGCATGTCGCCTATAGTAGCATAAGGAACCGAGCGCGTATGTTTCCTCTAATGATCATCTTTAGAATGCTAATTGGAACTCAATTAAAAGTAAGATGTAATGTGTTGACTCACCTTCTTACTCGAGTCATCAACTCCAAATTCCTTCAGCAGCTTCCAAACATAAGTTCCTTGCAAAAGCCAAAAGTTTTTGGCTCCTATATCTCTTAGAATATCCATGAAAAAAAATCTGCAAGCTTTACCCAACTTATTCGTTTTTAAATGTTTGGACAATTGATTCTTCATTTTATCAACCTCAAACTGATTTGAATATGCAATCAACATATAAAAGCGAGTAATAGAACTCACTATTGGCCAACTTCATGAAATATGCACAATGATCGTATTGACTCTTCGAGTACTCCTATCCTGTCATGAATTGATCCAAATTTTTATACCACTACCTTGGTGAATATTTCAAATCATACAAGAACTTGTTCATTTGCAAACTAACTCTTATGATGCTCCATATCCAGGTGGCTGCAACTCGTAGATCTCCTGTTGTAATTTTTCATGCAAAAATGCAGTCTTCACATTAAGTTGTTCCAAGATCAAACAATAATGTGCTACAAGTGTCAAGAGAACATGGATTGGGGGATGCTTGACCATTGGGGATGAATCTTTCTTATAATCAATCCCTTTTCATTGCCAAATCCTTTTGCTACTAATTTTGCCTTGTACCGCACATTGGCTCCATGAGATCCTTCCTTCTTTGCATTGCACATAATGACTTTCCTCTCTTGAAGAAGCTTCACCAACTTTCAAGTACCCTTCTTCCGAAGAGTCTTCATCTCTTCATCTATTATTGCTCTCCAAAGATCACAGCTTGGGCTCTCCACAGTTTTTTTGAAGTGACAAGGAACTTCTGTCTCTGTGGCTAAAGAAATGCAAATGTAATGTGATCCATCAACCAAGCTGGTTTGGAAATTATGGCACCAGGTCCTAATTCTAGCAAAAGATTCTCGAGTAGGAATCTTATCCTCAACATCTTCTTCCACCTCCTCCTTAGCGCTATCAATATACACCCCTTGAGCTACAATTAAATCAAATATATGAGTTAGAGTATGCCAAATTTGAGGAACAAATGGAGCTGCATCAAACTCCAACTTCTACTGCATATTTGTGGTCTCAATAGAACTCTCCACCTGCTTTGAGTTTCAATTTGTCAACAAGTTTGTATCATCGAATGTAACATCTCTGCTAAAGACAACCTTCCTTTCTAACTGGTCTTGTAGTTTCATCCGAAGAGTCTTCAAAGTCTTCGTCTCTTCATATCTTCATCTATTATCGCTCTCCAAGGAGTCTTCAACCTCCATAGTACACCTACCCATTCAAGTACCATCCATAGTACACCTACCCATTCAAGCTGTTGCCTCCACGACATACCCACACATTCAGGTCGCTGCCTCCAAGCCACGCCCACCCTTGCAGGTCACTGCCCTAATGACACACCCATTCTGTCGGGCCGCTGCCTCCACGGTATGCCAACCCTTTTAGGTCATTTCCTTCATGAGACACCCATCTATCGGGTCGCTGCCTCCACAAAACACCCACCTTTTCGAGTCACTGCTTTCATGACACACCCATTCTTTGGGCGCTGCCCTCATGCAACTGTCGACCGCCATATTAGAATATATTTAATTTAATACACACACACACGCGCTCGCGCGCGCGCACACACACACAAATATATATATATATATATATATATTAAAGATAATGATGATTTGATAATTTGAATTTTGAATTAAATAGATTATAATGTGTGTATTGTACAGTATAATGTGTGTATTGTAAAGTATAATGCGTGTACTGTGAATTATAATTTGTGTTGTTTATGTATGTGTGTGATTATGTGCGTTGTGTGAATTATGGTGTGTCAAACAATGAAAACCTCGTAAGTATCGAACGATAGTCCTAAGGCATTTCCCAATTGTTATAGAAACTCAACTTGAGTTTCAATGTGTTGATTCCAATACTAAATGTCGAGGATTTGGAACCACACATATGAGATTACAATGAGTCAAGAAACGATTCGAACTTCTAAGTATGTGTGGGTTTCAATACTAATTCTCTAGCATTGTCAGTAGGAAAATCTTAAAGTTAGATCATAGGCTCTAGGAGAAAAAGTTAAACCTCGTCGAAAATGAGTTCAACAAATGAACCCCCAATAGGTGTGGTGTGCTGGACTAGCTCATTACACGTATTGGTGTTGACCAAAGCGATGAACAAACCAATCACAACTGCTCAAGTAACATACTTGGAACATACCGAAGAAATTAGGTAGATTTCAGATTAAAGGAATTGGATTTAAACTTAAGTTGGCGATGTTTAAGGAGTTTTCGTTGGGGATTAGATGAGTGTATTTTGAATTGTAAGTGTGAGTTCGAGCATTCAAATTTAAATATCGATTTGACTTGTTTTGTTTCGAGGGTATTTGTTTGTTTAAAGTTGTCTTGATTGTTTTGATTTGATTGTTATTATGTTGACATCAATTGTTCATTTTTTTTTTAATTTAAGTGTCAGAGGCATCAGAAAAGGAGCATTATGCCTTAATCCATTAAAGGAGGCCTTATACCTATCAATAAATGTCATTTATATGAGAAACAAAATCCTTGCATCTTTCCCTGAATATGAAAAACGGGAATAAAAAACCTTGCACCCACCCCCCAAAATTTCAATTATGAATGAAGAAAAGTTATGAATATGATGCAAAAATAATTAGAGGAAGGGAATGAGAATCCTCACACTAACCCCAAAATTTCAAGAATAGTGTCAAAATCTTCGCACCGAGCCCGAAGTTTCAATTATGAATGCGGTAATATTATGGATAGGATGGGGGAGATTATGACAAAAAAGGAATCAGTATCCTCACACCGACCCTGAAATTTCAATTAGCAATGTGAAAAAATTATGGATAGAATGTGCAAATAATGTATATAATTTTCATTGTTATTATTATCAATATTAATTTATTAATTTTTATTATATTGTTCTTTATTTCATTAATACTTTTGATGTTATTATTTTTTATGATTTTTTTATTATATTATTTTTTTATTATGATTATATATATATATATTATTTATATTCTCCTATTTTTTTTAATTAAGATTTTAATTAAAGATAATGATGATTTGATAATTTGGATTTTGAATTAAATAGATTATAATGTGTGAATTGTGAATTATAATGTTTGTAGTGTGAATTATAATTTGTGTTGTGTATGTATTTGTGTGATTATGTATGTTGTGTGAATTATGGTGTGTCAAACAATGAAAACCTCGTGAGTCCCAAACGGTAGTCAAGAATTATGGGTGGGCATTTCCCAATCGTTATAGGAACTTAACTTAAGTTTCAATAAGTTTGTTCCAATCTCCTCAACTAAATGTTGAAGATCTGGAACCACACATATGCGGCTACTAGGAGTCAAGAAGCAATTCAAATTTCTAAGTAGGCGTAGGTTCCAATATTAATTCTCTAGGATAGTCAGTAGGAAAATCCTAAGGTTAGATGCTAAACTTTAGGAGAAAGAGTTAAACCTCGTAAAAAATTAGGTCAACAGACACGCCTACCATTGCGGGTCACTGCCTCCACGACACACCTACCTTTATGAGTCGCTTCCTCCATAACACACTCACCCTCACCACTCTCATGCATGATTATTTTTATTTGCATTTGTATGTGTGCATGGATAGCGAGTCAGACTCGGTATGCGAGCGACCTCGTGTCGGTCGTGATGCCTTAACGAGCATTGCTCGCGTGGTCGATTTTGGTGAGCAATACGAATTAAAGCATCAACATTGACATGTGTATAACTGTGCTAATGTTCCATTGGATCTAACTCGTGACACAATGCATGTTACAAATTTTTATTTAATGATTCTTATTTTAAAACAATATACATATATAT